>NC_088401.1:60866990-61089490 GCF_034236695.1 Oncorhynchus nerka
GCACATCCACTCAGTACTGGTACTCCCTGTATACAGTATAGCTAATTTCATTACCTCATAACCTGCACATCCCCTCAGTACTGGTAATCCCTGTATATAGCCATGGTATTACCTCATAAACCTGCACATCCCCTCAGTACTGGTAATCCCTGTATATAGCCATGGTATTACCTCATAACCCTGCACAACCCCTCAGTACTGGTAATCCCTGTATATAGCCATGGTATTACCTCATAACCCTGCACAACCCCTCAGTACTGGTACTCCCTGTATATAGCCATGGTATTACCTCATAATCCTTCACATCCCCCCAGTACTGGTACTCCCTGTATATAGCCATGGTATTACCTCATAACCCTGCACATCCCCTCAGTACTGGTAATCCCTGTATATAGCCAAGTTATTACCTCATAAACCTGCACATCCCCTCAGTACTGGTAATCCCTGTATATAGCCATGGTATTACCTCATAATCCTTCACATCCCCTCAGTATTGGTACTCCCTGTATATAGCCATGGTATTACCTCATAACCCTGCACATCCCCTCAATACTGGTACTCCCTGTATATAGCCATATTATTTTTTATTCTTTATTCATTATTCACTGTGTATTTATTCCTCGTGTCAGCATTTCTATTGTTGTATCTTTAACTCTGCATTGATGGAAAAGGACCCGTAAGTAAGCATTTCACTGTTAGTCTACACCTGTTGTTTACGAAGCTTGTGACAAATAATATTGGATTTTATTTGTATTCAATTCAATGAAAATCAGTTCCATAATAACTTGATTTGCATTGTATTTCATACCCAGTGGTTGTAATGACGTAATTTTGGCATCATTGCAACCACTTCCTGTTGAATTTTGCCTTGAGATTTCATAGCATAGCGTAAATCATTATAATGAGGATACGTCTTGTAGTGGGCGAAAGGAAAAACATACAGATCCATTGAGAGCTTATTCAACTAATATTACTGACATTTTCTGTACTCTTAGACTTGAAAATAGAACTGTGTCACGTTTTTTGGGTCAAACTGCATGAATTTCACTCTATTCATACTGTATCCCTATACCCCATCTTCCTAGAAACCGTCACTGAATTCAAGTCTCCTTTGTGCCCAGAGGAAGCAGGGAAAGCAGGCACTGCCTTATAGCTTGGGGCCAAAAATTATAATATTTGAAACATCCATGCCCATAATAAATTATCATAACCCCAGTAGCAATGAATTCGTCGCTCGTTTCTTTCTGTCCACTATCAGCTGCTGGCAGGCCTGCCTCCGCTGCCTCAACTCTACGGACACTCCCCTTTACTCAGAGCATGTGCAAGCTAAAGCTTTCTCTGTTGTTTCAGCCTTTTCAGATGAAGCTTCAACACCTGGGAGTGTGGAGCTGGACTAGGAAGGATGGTCAACAGTTACTGAAAAACTATTTTTATTAAAATGTGAAACCTACAGCTTGATGTGCTCCTCTCAGTCTTGGGCCATAGAGGCTAGTTAATGGAGGCTAGTTAAGGATCATATCACCTCTACCTTACTTGACAGCGAAGACCCACTTCAATTTGCTTACCGCCCCTTTGTTTACTGCTGGTGCTATCATCAGATAAAAGCATTTTAAAAATCTGACATGTTGGCTGGATTCACAACGAGTGTAGCTTTAATTGAGTATCTTACATGTGTGATTTAATGAAAGTTTGAATTTTATAGTATTTTATTTGAATCTGGCAATTTGCCAGTTGAGACATTTGCGTCCCGCCTATCCCTAACTAGTTTGAAGAGGCTGCTGTACCATATACATGGACTTGAAATCACTGGCCACTTAATAATGGAACACGAGTCACTTTAATAATGTTAACATATGTTTGCTTTTACTCATCTCATATATACAGTTGAAGTCGGAAGTTTACGTACACCTTGGCCAAATAGATTAAAACTCAGTTTTTCACAATTCCTGACGTTTAATCCTAGTAAAAATGTATTCCCTGCTTTAGGTCAGTCAGGATCACCATTTTATTTTAAGAATGTGAAATGTCAGAATAATAGCAGAGATAGTTTTTTATTTCAGATTTTATTTCTTTCATAACATTCCAAGTGGGTCAGAAGTTTACATACACTCAATTAGTATTTGGTAGCATTGCCTTTAAATTGTTTAACTTGGGTCAAATGTTTCGGGTAGCCTTCCACTAGCTTCCCACAATAAGTTGGGTGAATTTTGGCCCATTCCTCCTGACAGAGCTGGTGTAACTGAGTCAGGTTTGTAGGCCTCCTTGCTCGCACACACTTTTTCAGTTCTGCCCACAAATGTTCTATTGGATTGAGGTCAGGGCTTTGTGATGGCCACTCAAATACCTTAACTTTGTTGCCCTTAAGCCATTTTGCCACAACTTTGGAAGTATGTTTGGGGTCATTGTCTATTTGGAAGACCCATTTGCGACCAAGCTTTAACTTCCTGACTGATGTCTTGAGATGTTACTTCAATATATCCACGTAATTTTCCTGCCTCTTGATGCCATACATTTTGTGAAGTGCACCAGTCCCTCCTGCAGCAAAGCACCCCCATAACATGATGCTGCCACCCCCACAACATGATGCTGCCACCCCCATGCTTCACGGTTGGGATGGTGTTCTTCATCTTACAAGCTTACGAGCGTATGTAAACTTCTGACTTTAACTGTATATACTGTATTCTATTCTACTGTATTTCAGTCTATGCCACTCCAATATTGCTCATCCTAATATTTGTATATTCCTTAATTCCATTATTTTACTTTTAGGTTGTGTATTTTGTGTATTGTTAGATCGTATTGCACTGTTGGAGATAGAAACACAAGCATTTCACTACACCCACAATAACACCTGCTAAACATGTGTATGTGACAAATACATTTTGATTTGATTTTAGAACATAGGTTGGTGGAAGAATGGTTGGTGGAACGATGTATTATAGAGACACATTATTTTCCCTTGCTACACTATATGAACAAAAGTATGTGGACACCTGCTCGTCAATCCAAAATTATGTGCATTAATAGAGTTGGTCCCCCCTTTGCTGCTATAACAGCCTCCACTCTTCTGGGAAGGCTTTCCACTAGATGTTGGAACATTGCTGCGGGGAGTTACTTCCATTCAGCCACAACAGCATTAGTGAGGTCGGGCACTGATGTTAGTCCTGGCTCACAGTCGGCGTTCCAATTCATCCCAAAGGAGTTCGAAGGTGTTGAGGTCAGGGTACAGTGCAGGCCAGTTAAATTCTTCCACACGATCTCGACAAAACCATTTATGTATGGACCTTGCTTTGCGCACGGGGGCATTCTTCCCCAAACTGTTGCCACAAAGTTGGAAGCACAGAATCATCTAGAATGTCATTGGATGCTGTTGCGCTAAGATTTCCCTTCACTGGAACTAAGGGGTCAGCCCGAACCATGAAAAAAAAGCCCCAGACCATTACACCTCCTCAACTAAACTTTACAGTAGGCACTATGAATTCGGGAAGGAAGCGTTTTCCTGGCATCCGCCAAACCCAGTTTCATCCGTTGGACTGCCAGTTGGTGAAGCGTGATTCATCACTCCTGAGAATGCGTTTCCACTGAGTCCAATGGCAGCGAGCTTTACACCACTCCAGCTAACACTTGGCTTTGCGCATGGTGATCTTAGGCTTGTCTGCAGCTGCTCGGTCATAGAAACCCATTTCATGATGCTCCCGACAAACAGTTATTGTGCTAAAGCTGCTTCCAGAGGCAGCTTGGAACTTGGCAGTGAGTGTTGCAACTGAGGACAGACAATTTCTACGCGCCACACACTTCAGCACTCTGCGGTCACGTTCTGTGAGCATGTGTGGCCTACCACTTCGCAGCTGAGCTGTCACTTACTGTAGACCAGGGCATCTCTAGCAGGGCATACATTTGACAAACTGACTTGTGGCCACGTTGAAAGTCACTGAGCAGTTAAGTGTGGCCATTCTACTGCCAATGTTTGTCTATGGAGATTGTATCTTTGACTCTGAATTGTTTAAAAGGGGCGTGTTTATGTGCCAGAGAAATCAATATGTAGGAGAAATGTTATATAGCCAACTCTGGGTCAGGAATACAGGAAATAGTGACTTAACATATAATTTAAAAACCC
Organism: Oncorhynchus nerka; assembly: GCF_034236695.1. Taxonomy (NCBI): domain Eukaryota; kingdom Metazoa; phylum Chordata; class Actinopteri; order Salmoniformes; family Salmonidae; genus Oncorhynchus; species Oncorhynchus nerka. The sequence continues at coordinate 60,871,108 of NC_088401.1, forward strand.
TTGAGGAGAAAATTACTCTTAATTAAACACGGATTAGTATTTGCTGTTTTGTGTCTGTAATGCATACTGTGGTACAATGATCACTGAGATCATATGCAAATACTCCAATAGACAAATATTTATGGCGGTTATTAGTAAGAATTAAATCAATCAATGTGTAGATAACAGGATTTTTAAAATTTAGCCATGTGGGTTTTGAGAGTCAATTGATTCGGATTAAAATCAATGCATATACTCTTAAATTGATCTGAGGCCGGGGATTGCCAATCCAGATTCAAATCCCATAAAATGACCAACTCAGATGACAAAAAAGGTGTTACAGTAACACCAATACCATCGGTCATGGCAGCAGGGGGGAGGATAAATCCCAGCAACAAATAAATGGATAATCTGATTTATGGACACATCTACAACCAGGAGCTGAAATTTCTTGGGAGCAGAAATATTTAAAGATTGGGATGCCATGAAATTAGATGTTACATTCAGAACCAGTCAAAGTTTTGGCTACACCTACTCATTCAAGGGTTATTTATTTATTTTTAGTATGTTCTACACATTGTAATTTATGTTTTATTTTATTTATTTAACTAGGCAAATCAGTTAATAACAATTCTTAATTTAAAATGATGGCCTACCAAAAGGCAAAAGGCCTCATGTGTGGACGGGGGCTAGGATAATTGATTTTTATTAAATAAAATATAGGACAAAACACACATCACGACAAGAGAGACAACACATCACTACATAAAGAGAGACCTAAGACAACAACATAGCATGGCAGCAACACAACAACACAACATGACACAGCAACACAACAACATTGTAGAATAAGTGAAGACATCATAAAGATGAAATAACACATATTAAATCATGTACAGTAGTAACGTTTTTAACAAATCAAAATATATTCTACAATGTATAAACTAGTAAAAAATAAAGAAAACCATTGAATGAGTAGGTGTGTCCAAACTTTTGACTGCTACTGTATATGGCCACTCTTCCCCCTTTCTATCATCTGTCACATCTAAACACATTATAATCATTTACTTCAGCGTCTTTATCAGCTACAGAACCATTTAATGTTTCAGAGAGAACCAGAATGTCAGGACATGAGTCCTGTACCCAAATGTCAAGTGTGTCCATTTTTGAAATCATTCAGTACTTTGCACCTTTAGCTGCATTAGCCCAAGCCCCGTACGAGACTTAAAGTCAGAGGGGATATTCTGCCTATTTCCTTAAGAGCTAACAGGCACAGGGTCATCTGCAGCTATGTGTTGAGTGAGCTGATACTAAGCCAAGGTCCCTGGCCAATCACGTGAGAGCAGAGTACACTGAGCATTTTGGGGACACATTATAGGGACACATTGTAGGACCATAGAAGATATACTATATGCAGTCAAATCTTGTTCACGGCTGAACATTTGCCACAAATGCATCCCCGTTGCATTCCAACACTAAGGAGAAACTGAAACATGCCCAAACATTTCTACATTTTCTGGTTGGAAAGTATTGCAGCACTCTTTGTATTGTCCCCATGTGTCAGTGGCAAGCTGTGTAATCCCTCTTGATACATTGATGTATTCTAATTAACAGCTCTGTCACGTTCTAGCTGCGTCGCCGGGATGGAGTGTGGCAGGAGAGGATGTCACCTGGGTACCAGGGATGTTTTGAAATGCAACGGGGCCTTTCTATTATACAGCCATCCAGCTGGAAGAGGGGCTGGGTGGTTGGGAGGAGGGAGGGAGGGAGCAGGTATGGTGAGGCATAGAGAGGACAAACCAACCTAATTTGTGATGTAGTCAAGCTGATTCCTGTGGGCCACCCCCATCCGCCCACCTCTCCTCCAGATCAATATAAAGAGTGAGCCCAAGTCGAGTCAGAAGAATGTCTGTCAAAACTTGTTATCGGCCCTCGTGGAAGTGTGAGTTGATTAGTGTCTTAAAATCACATTCTGTAAGAGTGGGCCACCATCAATATCATAAACAGTGGTGCAAATGGATGGAATATGCAACAGGTTGACTATTGGAGAGGATGAGGGCATTATTGCCTCAAGCTTAAATTTGATCATGTGATATGTGGAAAGAAATGTATCTTCAATGGCCAGACAGGAAAAGGAGTAACCTTGCTAAGGAAAATATTGATTTGATACTTAAGTCTGCCCATTGCTGGAGGGAATACATACATACACACAGACATACGTAGGTCAACTAATAATGTAAGTATGTTCAAACAGAGCTCATCATCCAGAACACTACTACTACTAGAACTACTTCTACTAGGACTACTTCTAACACTACAACAACTACTACACCTACTACTACTACTACTAGGACTACTTCTACTAGGACTACTTCTAACACTACAACAACAACAACTACTACACCTACTACTACTACTACTGCTACTATCACCACCACTACTACTACTATCACTATTACTACTAGTACTATCACATACTACTACTACTATTACCACCACTACTACTGCTGCTTTTACTGCTATTACTACTACTACTACTAAACAACAACTACCACTACTACTAACAGGCCTGCTACTACTAATGCTGCTGCTTTTACTGTTACTACTACTGCTATTACTTCTAAAATTACTACTACTACTGCTACTACTGCAACTGCTGCTACTACTACTACTGCTATTGCTGCTGCTACCACTACGAATTACAGTATATTGCTCCACATCAAAGATAATGCTACCTTTCCTTGTGGTATTGAAAGAAAACAAGGTGAATGCAAATCTCATTGCCATGATGTTTTGAGCACAGTTGAAATACATTCAGGAGTGCAGTATTGAGCGAGAAAGGATTGTTATTCAAAAACAATCAATAATGCACTTAATTTACAGTTGGATGTTGCCAACATGCAGGTTGGAATTCAGTCAATGGTTTTGCAAATGAATACATGTATTGATTCTCATATGTAATGACGTTTCTTTGTTTTTGAGCCAATGGTGCATACTGATGGGTCCTCTAGGTTTGTTTAGGACAATTCTCAATGATTCACAGCACAGTGTCTGCAGGTTGAACAGAGTTGAACAGAGTGCCCATCAGACACCAAGTCCCAAATGGCACCCTATTCCCTATATAGTGCACTCCTTGTGACCAGAGCCCTAGAGGATAGGGAGAAATTAATGACATTTATATTGATTAGGGAAATCTGGGGAGTTGGTGAGGCAGTTTAGTTTAATGCATCATTTAATATTAAACTGCAACTGGATGTTTTGCTTGTAGCTTAAATAGATAACGTTTGCATCAATAAAATCTGTGGAGGGACACGGCGTCAGAACACCACTTCTATTACTACTGCTACTACTACTGCTACTGATAATACTACTACAAGGACTACTTCTACTACTACTACTACCACCACCACTAGGCACATTACTCCTACTATGGCCAGTATTACTACTACTACCACTACTACTAGGCACATTACCACTACTACTACTACTACTGCTACTGATAATACTACTACAAGGACTACTTCTACTACTACTACTACCACCACCACCACCACTAGGCACATTACTCCTACTACGGCCAGTATTACTACTACTACCACTACTACTAGGCACATTACCACTACTACTACTACTACTGCTACTATCACCACTGCTGTTGCTACTGTCACCACTGCTGCTGCTACTATCACCACTGCTGCTATCACCACTGCTGATGCTACTATCACCGCTGCTGCTGCTACTATCACCGCTGCTGCTGCTACTATCACCACTGCTGCTGCTACTATAATCACTGCTGCTGCTACTATCACCACTGCTGCTGCTACTCTCACCACTGCTGCTGCTACTATCACCACTGCTGCTGCTACTATCACCACTGCTGCTGCTACTACTCACCACTGCTGCTGCTACTATCACCACTGCTGCTGCTACTATCACCACTGCTGCTGCTACTCTCACCACTGCTGCTGCTACTATCACCACTGCTGCTGCTACTATGATCACTGCTGCTGCTACTATCACCACTGCTGCCATCACCACTGCTGCTGCTACTCACCACTGCTGCTGCTACTATCACCACTGCTGCTGCTGCTACTATCACCACTGCTGCTATCACCACTGCTGCTGCTTCTACCACCGCTGCTGCTGCTACTATCACCACTGCTGATGCTACTCTCACCACTGCTGCTGCTACTATCACCACTGCTGCTGCTACTATCACCACTGCTGCTGCTACTCTCACCACTGCTGCTGCTACTATCACCACTGCTGCTGCTACTATCACCACTGCTGCTGCTACTCTCACCACTGCTGCTGCTACTATCACCACTGCTGCTGCTACTATCACCACTGCTGCTGCTACTCTCACCACTGCTGCTGCTACTATCACCACTGCTGCTGCTACTATGATCACTGCTGCTGCTACTATCACCACTGCTGCTGCTACTCTCACCACTGCTGCTGCTACTATCACCACTGCTGCTGCTGCTACTATCACCACTGCTGCTATCACCACTGCTGCTGCTTCTACCACCGCTGCTGCTGCTACTATCACCACTGCTGATGCTACTATCACCGCTGCTGCTGCTGCTACTATCACCACTGCTGCTGCTACTCTCACCACTGCTGCTGCTACTATCACCACTGCTACTGCTACTCTCACCACTGCTGCTGCTACTATCACCACTGCTGCTGCTACTATCACCGCTGCTGCTGCTACTACCACCGCTGCTGCTGCTACTATCACCACTGCTGCTATCACCACTGCTGCTGCTACTATCACTGCTGCTGCTGCTACGATCACCACTGCTGATGCTACTATCACCGCTGCTGCTGCTATTATCACCACTGCTGCTGCTACTATCACCACTGCTGCTGCTACTATCACCACTGCTGCTGCTACTATCACCACTGCTGCTGCTACTATCACCGCTGCTGCTGCTACTATCACCACTGTTGCTGCTACTATCACCACTGCTGCTGCTACTATCACCACTGCTGCTATCACCACTGCTGCTGCTACTATCACCGGTGCTGCTGCTACTATCACCGCTGCTGCTGCTACTATCACCACTGCTGCTGCTATTATCACCGCTGCTGCTGCTACTATCACCGCTGCTGCTATCACCGCTGCTGCTGCTATTATCACCACTGCTGCTGCTACTATCACCGCTGCTGCTGCTACTATCACCACTGCTGCTGCTACTATCACCACTGCTGCTGCTACTATCACCGCTGCTGCTGCTACTATCACCACTGTTGCTGCTACTATCACCACTGCTGCTGCTACTATCACCACTGCTGCTGCTACTATCACCGCTGCTGCTGCTACTATCACTGCTGCTGCTGCTACTATCACCACTGTTGCTGCTACTACCACCACTGCTGCTATTACCATCACCACTGCTGCTGCTACCATCACCGCTGCTGCTGCTACTATCACCACTCCTGCTGCTACTATCACCCCTGCTGCTGCTACTATCACCGCTGCTACTATCACCGCTACTGCTGCTACTATCACCACTGCTGCTGCTACTATCACCTCTGCTGCTACTATCACCGCTGATGCTGCTACCACTACCACCACTACTACTACTACTACTGCTACTACTACTACTACTAGTGCTACTGCTACTACTGCTACTACTGCTACTACTGCTACTACTACTACTAATTACAGTATACTGCTCCACATCAAAGATAATGTTACCTTCCCTAGTGGTATTAAAAAAAAAATCTAGGTAAATGCAAATCTCATTGCCAAGAGGTTGAGCATGCTATCCCTTGCTGTAAACTAGTCATATGTTGTTGATGTACAACTCAACTGCACAGTTGAAATACATTCAGGAGTGCAGTATTGAGCGAGGAATGATTGTTATTCAAAAACAATCAATAATGCACTTAATTAACAGATGGCAGTTGCCAACATGCAGGTTGTAATTCAGTCAATGGTTTTGCAAATGAATACAGGTATTGATTCTCATATGTAATGACATTTCTTTGTTTTTGAGCCAATGGTGCATACTGATGGGTCCTCTAGAATTGTTGAGGACAATTCTCAATGATTCAATCCCCTGAAACTGCAGTTTCTGTAGGTTGAACAGAGTGCCCATCAGACACCATCTGTGTCCCAAATGGCACCCTATTCCCTATATAGTGCACTCCTTGTGACCAGAGCCCTAGAGGATAGGGAGCCATTAATGACATTTATATTGATTAAGGAAATCTGGGGAGTTGGTGAGGCAGTTTAGTTTAATGCATCGTTTAATATTAAACTGCAACTGGATGTTTTGCTTGTAGCTTGAATAGACACAACGTTTGCATCAATAAAATCTGTGGAGGGACACGGCGTTTTAATTGAGATCAAAAAGTGTACGCCACGCTCGGCTGAGTCTTCCCTTGAGAATGGAGAGATGAACATTTAAGAGTAATACTGTGGGATGACACTATCTGTCTGGAGTCTCGTTCCCTTCACACAACATCACCTTTGCTTGTCTTTCAATCGAGGCCTATCATCTCTATCATTCATGTTGAGGGGCTGGGATAAAAGTCTGTCAGAGTTCTGACTTGTTAATTAAAAACTCTTGAGTGTTATGGATTAACAGCGTTGGGTATCCTCCTCCCCCAAACATGATCGTATGAACAAACATGCAGCGGTGGAACACGCCTTGGATGAGAGTTGATGCTGTGTGCAGAAATGACAGAAGGGGCATTGATTAATGGAGTATCAGCGATCGGGGCTTGCATGCCTTGTTGAAAACTAAATAATATTATAAACACACGCAATTCCCACCAGAAATCATCTCAGCCAAAGGTGATGAAATATCCTGTGAAACATTCCAAAAATCACTTTATGTTGAAAGTATACAGTTGATCAAGTTATTATGATAGAACTACTTTTTATTTATGTATTTAAGCTTTATTTAACTAGGCAAGTCAGTTAGGAACACATTCTTATTTACAATGACGGCCTACCAAAAGGCAAAAGGCCTCCTGTGGGGACAGGGGCTGGGATTAAAAATAAAGATTTGGAACAAAACACACATCACAACAATAGAGACACCACAACACTACATAAAGTGAGACCAAAAACAACAACATAGCATGGCAGCAACACATGACAACACAGCATGGTAGCAACACAACGTGGCAGCAGGACAACATGGTAGCAGCACAACACATGGTACAGACATTGGGCACAGACAACAGCACAAAGGGCAAGAAGGTAGAGACAACGATACATCACGTGAAGCAGCCACAACTGTCAGTAAGAGTGTCCATGATTGAGTCTTTGAATGAAGAGATGGAGATCAAACTGTGCACTTTGAGTGTTTTTGGCAGCTCATTCCAGTTGCTAGCTGCAGCGAACTGAAAAGACGAGCGACCCAGCAATGCGTGTCTGTTTTGGGGACCTTTAAGCGGAATGTGACTGGTAGAACGGGTGTTGAATGTGGAGGATGAGGGCTGAGGTGGACATCTCAGATAGGGTGGAGTGAGGACTAAGAGGGTGTTATAAATAAGCATCAACCGGTGGGTCTTGCGAAAGGTATACAGAGATGGCCAGTTTACAGAGGAGTATATGTGTCCTATAAGAGAATTGGTGGCAAATCTATTGGCCGAATGGTAAAGAATATCTCGCCGCTCAAGAACACCTTTTCTTGATGATCTATAAATGAATTCTCCATAATCTGTCATGGGTGGGACAGTCATCTGAATCAGGGTTAGTTTGACAGCTGGGGTGAAAGAGTTGCAATGACGATAGAGGAAAGCAAGGAAAGCAAGTGTAGATTTAACCTTAAATTGCAGCTTTGATGTGCTGAGAGATGGACAGTGTAGTGTCTAGCCATACTCCCAAGTACTTGTATGAGGTGATTACCTCAAGCTCTAAACCCTCAGAGGTAGTAATCATACTGGTGGGGCGAAGGGCATTCTTCTTACCAAACCACTATATTTTCGAGGTGTTCAGAACAAGGTTAAGGGCAGCGAAAGCTTGTTGGAAACTAAGAAAACTTTGTTGTAGAGCGTTTAACACATAATCCGGGGAGGTGCCAGCTGAGTATAAGACTGTATCGTCTGCATATAAATGGATGAGAGCGCTTCTTACTGCCTGAGCTATGTTGTTGATGTAAATTGAGAAGAGCATGGGGCCTAGGATCGAGCCTTGGGGTACAACCTTGATGACAGGCAGTGGCTGAGACAGCAGATGTTCTGACTTTCAATACTGCACTCTTTGAGAGAGGTAGTTAGAAAACCAGGTCAAAGACCCCTCAGAGACCAATACTCCTTAGCCGGAATGGAATGGTCTGTCGTATGAAAATCTTTGGCAATGTCAATAGAAATAGCAGCATAACATTGCTTAGAATCCAGGGCAATGGTGACATCATTGAGAACCTTGTAAGGTTGCAGTGGCACATCCATAACGTGAGCGGAAAACCAGATTGCATACCAGAGAGAATACCATAGACATCAAGAAAGCCAGTCAGTTGATTATTGACAAGTGTTTCCAACACTTTTGATAAACAGGGCAAAAAAGGAATTGGCCTAGGATCAGCTTGATCCTTGATGGCCTTCCAAGCCATGGGAGTAGAGACAGGTTAAAAAGGTCAGAGATAGGCTTGGCGATGATAAGGGCTGCAACCTTAAAGAAGAAGGGGTCTAAACCATCTGACCCAGATGTTTTTGTGGGATCAAGTTTAAGGAGCTCTCAGACTCAGTGACAGCCTGCAGGGAGAAACTTTGTAGCAGGGCAGGGGAAAAAGTGGGAGGAGTACTATCTTGTTGTTAAATAGTAACTTATACTTGACATAGGACAATTCAAATTTAACTGCACACACTGTTGCATATTGACCTTCAATAGCCTTTTAAATTGGAATATTCATAATTCACACTTGAAATGTGATGATGTTTGTCATTTGTCACGACTTCCGCCGAAGTCGGCCCTTTAACTTGTTCGGGTGGTGTTCGGCGGTCGACGTCACCGGCTTTCTAGTCACTACCGATCCATTTTTGTGTTTCGTTTTGCTTTGTCTGATTACACACACACCTGTTTTACATTCCCTCATTACATTCCCTATTTAACCATCTGACACACATTTCTGTTCTGTCCGTGATTGTTTATGTCGTTAGTGGTTGTGTTCGTGTTAGAATTTTGCTTTATTCTTTGAGTAAACTCAGTTGGATTACTCCATACCTGTGTCCTGCGCCTGACTCCGCTTTCACTCTGCACCCAATCGCTGACATCATTATATTATTAATACCAATAAAATGGCACAATGTATGGTGGGGGACGTGAATCACATTGTATGTAAACCAATTATTTTCCCACTTTGGTCTGGAGGGTCAGTCCCCTAAGCAAAGAGCTTGATAAATACTGGAAAGTAAAATGCAAAACAAACAAAGGAAAAAACCTTAGGGGAGGCAAAAAATGTGTCACTTTTGGGAACAAACACAAATATATCTTTCATATTCAGGGAGACTCAGTTCCGTTTGAAAATTCCTTCAGTCTGTTTCGAATGGCATTAAAATATCACAAGTAGCAGTTAGGCGACTAACATTAGATTGCCCATAAGCCTCAGAACCACCTATGTTTGTTATTTTAATCCCTTCTTGTGACCAGTTAGAGCCTTTAATGGGGTCAAATGACTGTTCCCCAAACACAATATGTTTCAGCAGTCAAATGAGATGTATCAGATAAATAGGAATCCCTGATCATCTCTGTGGGTTGTATCATGGGAATATGTGGAACACACAGTATATTACCAATAAAGAGTATTACATCATTTACATTTAAGTCATTTAGCAGACGCTCTTATCCAGAGCGACTTACAAATTGGTGCTTTCACCTTATGACATCCAGTGGAACAGCCACTTTACAATAGTGCATCTAGGTCTTTTAAGGGGGGGGGGGGGGGGGAGGGGGTGAGAAGGAGATTATTAGGTGGTATGTCACTGCCCCATCTTGTAATATGTTATACCGTTATAATGTAGATCTAATGCAGCCCGTAAATTCCTCTTGTTTTCTCTACAGCTCACCCTCAATTTAATGCATGACTCCCTGCTCTTTCCAATTCAGGTGCATTAGCCGTATATTCAATCAAGCATTCACCTCTATAATTGTTCCCCCCACAATAGGACCACAGTTGAGGAAAAACACCCAGAGGGCCATCAATTACCTGCTAATGGCTTGTATGTTTCAATACAACCACTTAACACCTTTCCCTTCTCCAAACTCAAAATGGCTACCGTAGACCATGATTAACCAATGACAACAAAAGTTTGTACACACCCACTCATTCAAGGGTTTTTCATTATTTGTACTACTTTGTAGTATTTTCTAGTCGCCAAAAAAGTGTTAATTAATCAAAACCAAATATATTTTAGATTTTAGATTCTTTAAAGTAGCCAAACTTTGCCTTGATGACAGCATTTAACACTCTTGGCATTCTCTCAACCAGCTTCATGAAGAATGATTTTCCAACACGTATATTGAGCACTTGCTGGCTGCTTTTCCTTCACTCTGCAGTCCAACTGATTCCAAACCATCACGATTGGGCTGAGGTCAGGTGATTGTGGAGGCCAGGTCATCTGATGCAGCACTCCATCATTCTCCTTCTTAGTCAAATAGCCCTTACACAGCCTGGAGGTGTGTTTTGGGTCATTGCCCTGTTGAAAAACAAATGATATTCCCACTAAGTGGAAACATGGTGGGGTGGAGTATCGCTCCAGAATGCTGTGGTAGCCCTGCTGCTTAAGTATGCTTGGAATTATAAATAAATCACATACAGTGTCACCCGCAGAGCACCCCCACACCATCACACCCCCTCTTCCATGCGTCACAGTGGGAAACACACATGCAGAGATCATCCGTTCACCTGCTCTGCATATTACAAAGACACAGCGGTTAGAAACTAAAAATGTCAAATTCAGACCAAAGTACAGATTTCCACAAGTCTATTGTCCATTGTTCATGTTTATTGGCCCAAGCAAGTCTCTTCTTCTTATTGGTGTCCCTTAGTACTGGTTTCCTTGAAGCAATTCGACCATGAAGGCCTGATTCACGCAGTGTCATCTGAACAGTTGATGTTGAGAAGAAGTGTCTTACTTGAACTCTGAAGAAATTATTTGGGCTGTAATTTTTGAGGCTGGCTAATGAACTTATCCTCTGCAGCAGAGGTAACTGGGTCTTCCTTTCCTATGGCAGTCCTCATGAGAGTCAGTTTCATCATTCCGCTTGATGGTTTTTACGACTGCATATGAATAAACTTTCAAAGTTCTTGAAATTTTCCGCATTGACTGACCATGTCTTAAAGTAATGATGCACTGTTGTTTCTCTTTGCTTATTTGAGTTGTTCTTGCCATAAGATGGAATTGGTATTTTACCAAACAAGGCTATCTTCTGTATACCACCCCTACCTTGTCACAACACAACTGATTGGCTGAAGCTCATTAAGAAGGAAAACATATCTACAAATTCACTTTTAACATGGCACACCTGTTAATTGAAATGCATTCCAGGTGACTACCTCATGAAGCTGGTTGAGATAATGCCAAGAATGTGTAAAGCTGTCATCAAGGCAAAGGGTGGCTACTTTGAAGTATCTCAAATGTAAAAAATATTTTGATTTGTTTAACACTTTTTTGCTTACTACATTATTCTATGTGTTATTTCATAGTTTTGATGTCTTCACTATTATTCTACAATGTAGAAAATTGTAAAAAATAAAGGAAAACCCTTGAATGATTAGGTGTCCAAATGTTTGACTGGTGCTGTATATACAGTACATGGCTCTGATCACAACTGTAATCAAAGTCAAACAGTTGAGACAAAAACAGATTATCACAGTGTAAATGCTTGGTACTTACCACTTTGAGAAGCAATCATCCTCTCAGCCATGGTCTGTTGTATTTCCCCCAGTTATTACTGTTTTTCAGGCTTCTATATGTGGTTGAGAGAGAGAGAGATTTGATTTATTAGGATCCCATCAGCCGACGCCAATGGCGACAGCTAGTCTTACTAGCATCCGACACATAACAAAAAAAAACATTACAGACAAAAGACTGTATAATACTGTACATTTCCTTGAATTTGTTCTGGAACTGGGGACTGTGAAAAGACCCATGGTGGTATTTTTGGTGGTGCAAGTGGGTGTCAGTGCTTTGTGTAAACTGACTATGCAAACAATTTGGAATTTTCAACACATTAATGGTGACCCGTTTAACTAGGCGTATGTTGCAAGTCACAATTTCACAGGAGAGCCATTTGAAGGTTATTTATTTATTTATTTTTCAGCAAAATGCACTTTACATGACGTGTGTGATCTTACACTTTACCTAGCTAGGTTCATTGTTTTCCTAGCTAGCTAGCACATGTCTTAACCTCTTGAAGCTAGGGGGCACTATTTTTATGTTTGGAAAAATAACGTTCCCAAAGTAAACGGCCTATTTCTCATGACCAGATGCTAGAATATGCAGATAGACAGATTATGATAGAAAACACTCTAAAGTTTCCAAAACTGTCAAAATATTGTCTGTGAGTGTAACAGAACTGATATTGCAGGCGAAAGCCTGAGGATAATCCAATCAGGAAGTGCCTCTAATTTTGAAATCTCTGTGTTCCTATGTGTGCCTGTCCTTCATTTAAAGGGATATCAACCAGATTCCTTTTTCTGTGGCTTCCCTAAGGTGTCAACAGTCTTTAGACATAGTTTCAGGCTTTTATTTTGAAAAATGAGTGTGAAGGATCACATTGCGTAAGTGGAGAGGTGGGGACTCAGAGTGAGTTAGTGCACAATTGAGTAAATCAGCCATTGTTCCTCCCGCTGTTATGGAAAAAGCTACACACTCGGTTCATATATTATCGGATATATATTTTAAAAGTACCTGAGGAATGATTATAAAAAACGTTTGACATGTTTCTGTGGAAATAATGAAGAATGAAGACTATTTGTAATTTCCGTCTGCTTGTCCTGTGGATTTCTGAACATAACGCAACAAACCAACGTCGGTATTTTGGGTATAAAAATCATCTTTATGGAACAAAAGGAACATTTGCTGTGTAACTGGGAGTCTCGTGAGTGAAAACATCCGAAGGTCATCAAAGGTAAACGGTTAATTTGATTGCTTTTCTGATTTTCGTGACCAAGCTTCCTGATGCTAAGTGTACATAATGCTATGCTAGGCTATCGATAAACTTACACAAATGCTTTGGATTGCTTTCGCTGTAAAGCATAATTTCAAAATCTGAGACGACAGGGTGATTAACAAAAGGATAAGCTGTGTTTCAAAATATTGCACTTGTGATTTCATGAATATGAATATTTTCTAGTAATATTATTTGACTGTTGCGCTATGCTATTCAACGGTTGCAGACAGAAATTATCCCGCTACAGGGATTGGTTGTCACGATCGTCGTAAGGAGCGGACCAAAATGCAGCATGGTATGTGTTCATGATGATTTTTGAATTAAAGAAAGCACTGAACATTGAATACAAACTATACAAAACAATAAACTAATAACGACCGTGAAGCTATAATGAGAACTGTGCTGACACAAGCAACTAACATAGACAATCACCCACAACCCACAATGACAAAACAGTCTACCTAAATATGGCTCCCAATCAGAGACAATGACTAACACCTGCCTCTGATTGAGAACCATATCAGGCCAAACACAGAAAGAGACAAACTAGACATCCAACATAGAATGCCCACTCAGATCACACCCTGACCAAACAAAACATAGAAACATACAAAGCAAACTATGGTCAGGGTGTGACATTGGTAGCATCAAGAAGTTAAGCTAAAGTGTACAATACCCATTGAATATGTCCGGTGTCAATAAACATTGGTAAAAAAGCATAAAGAATTTGTTGACAGCAGAGCTGGTTAGGCTGTTTTCATATTATCCAGAGGTAAACAAATCATCGGTCAGAGCGTCAAGCGTGCGCTCTAAATGCTCAGAGAGCGAAACGAGATGGTGGGGCTAAAGCTTAAGAGGGTGTGAACGACGCTGAATGGGTGTAGACAAAGAAGAGCCATTTTCTCAGAAGTGAGTTTACAAGTTTATCAACTTTCAAACCATAATTACTTTCTTACTGTTCCTCAAAAATACAGTGTATGATATACCGTTTTGTAGCTCTGAGTCTCTACTTTTATCAAATTTAAAAAACACTCTTTCAAATTTTGCTACATAAGACCAAATCCAGGTGGTGAGTCACAATGATGTTTCTTATAAAAACAAGAAGTGATCCAGTCAGTCTTTCCTCAACTCTTAGCCAAGAGAGACTGGCATGCATAGTATTAATATTAGCACTATGAAGCACTATCAAGATTACAATGAAGAGCAAGATGTGCGGCTCTGTTCTGGGCAAGCTCACTGCAGCACTTAACCATATGACTGGACAATAATCAAGATAAGATAATACTAGAGCCTGCAGAACTTTCTTTCTGGAGTGTGGTGTCAAAACAACAGAGCATCTCTTTACTACAGACAGACCTCTCCCTATCTTTACAACCATTGAATTTATGTCTTGTCCATGACAGTTTACAATCTAAGGTAATACCAAGTAACTTAGTCTCCTCAACTTGTTCAACAGCCACACCATTCATTACCAGAGGTCTAACACTTAGGGAATGATTTGTAGCAAATGCAGTGCTCTTAGTTTTAGAAATGTTTAGGCCCAGTTTATTACCACCCATTCCAAAACAGACTGCAACCTTTTGTTAAAGGTTTCAGTAATTTCATTAGCTGTGGTTGCTAATGCGTACATGCTTGAATCATCAGCATACATGGACGAACATACATGCGTTGTTTAATGCCGGTGGCAGTTCATTGGTAGAAATAGAAAATAGTAGAGGACCTAGAGAGCTGCCCTGCAGTACACCACACTTTTCTTGTTTGACATTAGAGCAGCTTCCATTAAATAAAACCCTCTGAATTCTATTAGATCGATAGCTCTGAATACACGACATGGCAGAGGTTAAAAAGCCAAAACATATACGTTTCCTCAACAGCAGGTTATGGTCAATAATATCAAAGGCTGCACATAAATCTAACAGTACAGCTCCCACAATCTTCTTATTATCAATTTATTTCAACCAATCATCAGCCATTTGTGTAAGTGGAGTACATGTTGAGAGCCCTTCTCTGTAAGCATGCTGAAAGTCTGTTGTTCAGAGAAATAGCATTGTATTTGAGAGAGAGATATGCATAGAGAGAGAAAGAAAGAGAGATGCATAAAGATGCATAGAGAGAGAGATGCATATACAGTGGGGCAAAAAAAGTATTTAGTCAGCCACCAATTGTGCAAGTTCTCCCACTTAAAAAGATGAGAGAGGCCTGTAATTTTCATCATAGGTACACTTCAACTATGACAGACAAAATGAGATTTTTTTTCTCTCCAGAAAATCACATTGTAGGAATTTTAATGAATTTATTTGCAAATTATGGTGGAAAATAAGTATTTCGTCACCTACAAACAAGCAAGATTTCTGGCTCTCACAGACCTGTAACTTCTTCTTTAAGAGGCCCCTCTGTCCTCCACTCGTTACCTGTATTAATGGCACCTGTTTGAACTTGTTATCAATATAAAAGACACCTGTCCACAACCTCAAACAGTCACACTCCAAACTCCACTATGGCCAAGACCAAAGAGCTGTCAAAGGACACCAGAAACAAAATTGTAGACCTGCACCAGGCTGGGAAGACTGAATCTGTAATAGGTAAGCAGCTTGGTTTGAAGAAATCAACTGTGGGAGCAATTATTAGGAAATGGAAGACATACAAGACCACTGATAATCTCCCTCGATCTGGGGCTCCACGCAAGATCTGACCCCGTGGGTTCAAAATGATCACAAGAACAATGAGCAAAAATCCCAGAACCACACGGGGGAACCTAATGAATGACCTGCAGAGAGCTGGGACCAAAGTAACAAAGCCTACCATCAGTAACACACTACGCCACCAGCGACTCAAATCCTGCAGTGCCAGACGAGTCCCCGTGCTGAAGCCAGTACATGTCCAGGCCCGTCTGAAGTTTGCTAGAGAGCATTTGGATGATCCAGAAGAAGAGTGGGAGAATGTCATATGGTCAGATGAAACCAAAATATAACTTTTTGGTAAAAACTCAACTCGTCGTGTTTGGAGGACAAAGAATGCTGAGTTGAATCCAAAGAACACCATACCTACTGTGAAGCATGGGGGTGGAAACATCATGCTTTGGGGCTGTTTTTCTGCAAAGGGACCAGGACGTCTGATCCGTGTAAAGGAAAGAATGAATGGGGCCATATATCGTGAGATTTTGAGTGAAAACCTCCTTCCATCAGCAAGGGCATTGAAGATGGCCTGGTCTTTCAGCATGACAATGATCCCAAACACACCGCCCGGGCAACGAAGGAGTGGCTTCGTAAGAAGCATTTCAAGGTCCTGGAGTGGCCTAGCCAGTCTCCAGATCTCACCCCATAGAGAATCCGTGGAGGGAGTTGAAAATCTGTGTTGCCCAGCAACAGCTCCAAAACATCACTGCTCTAGAGGAGATCTGCATGGAGGAATGGGCCAAAATACCAGCAACAGTGTGTGAAAACCTTGTGAAGACTTACAGAAAACGTTTGACCTCTGTCATTGCCAACAAAGGGTATATAACAAAGTATTGAGATAAACTTTTGTTATTGACCAAATACTTATTTTCCACCATAATTTGCAAATAAATTCATTTAAAATTCCTACAATGTGATTTTCTGGATTTTCTTTTTCATTTTGTCTGTCATAGTTGAAGTGTACCTATGATGAAAATTACAGGCCTCTCTCATCTTTTTAAGTGGGAGAACTTGCATAATTGGTGGCTGACGAAATACTTTTTTGCCCCACTGTATATATTTATATATAAATAAATGGTGGGACCAACAGCAATAATAATAGTAGTAGTGGACATGGACATGGGATTACCATTAACAAGAACTACAACAATATTAATGAGAACAACAATACATTAAAGCAATGGTAGTAGACCAGTGTCAACATGACTGAGAAGACACGTGACGTGGTATGAAAGACAAAACAAAACGAGATGGGAAATATTATCGACATTACTTTGCACTTTTCACTGGCTGTCCCTGCCAGGAGGACACATATTTGGCTGCCAAAACTGGCTTTTCACCGCACACTTGTTGTTTGTGGTCATGGATTTTATAATATTGTATGTTTTACCCCCAACACAACTTTCCATCAATTTGTATAGCAGACCCTCATGCCAAATTGAGTCGAAGGCTTTTTTAAATCAACATAGCATGAGAAGACTCTGCCTTTGTTTTGGTTTGTTTGGTTGTCAATTAGGGTGTGCAGGGTGAATACATAGTCTGTTGTACGGTAATTTGGCAAAAGGCCAATTTGACATTTGCTCAGTACATTGTTTTCATTGAGGAAATGTATGAGTCTGCTGTTAATGATAATGCAGAGGATTTTCCCAAGGTTGCTGCTGACGCATATCCCACGGTAGTTATTGGGGTCAAATTTGTCTCCACTTTTGGATTGGGGTGATCAGTCCTTGGTTCCAAATATTGGGGAAGATGCCAGAGCTAAGGATGATGTTAAAGAGTTTTAGTATAGCCAATTGGAATTTGCTGTCTGTATATTTGATCATTTCATTATTAAGGATACCATCAACACCACATGCCTTTTTGGGTTGGAGGGTTTTTATTTTGTCCTGTAGCTCATTCAAGGTAATTGGAGAATCCAGTGGGTTCTGGTAGTCTTTAATAGTTGATTCTAAGATTTGTATTTGATCCTGTATATGTTTTTGCTCTTTATTCTTTGTTAAAGAGCGAAAAAGATTGGAGAACTGGTTTACCCATACATCTCCATTTTGGATAGATAATTCTTTGTGTTGTTGTTTGTTTAGTGTTTTCCAATTTTCCCAGAAGTGGTTAGAGTCTATGGATTCTTCAATTACATTGAGCTGATTTCTGACGTGCTGTTCCTTCTTTTCCCGTAGTGTATTTCTGTAATGTATTAGTGATTCACCATAGTGAAGGCGTAGACTCAGGTTTTCCAGGTCTCTATGTTTTTGGTTGGACAGGTTTCCAAATGTCTTTCTTAGATTTTTGCATTCTTCATCAAAACCATTTGTCATTGTTGTAAATTTTCTTTGGTTTTCTATTTGAGATTTTTAGATTTGATAGGGAAGCTGAGGTCAAATATAATGTTAAGATTTTCTACTGCCAAGTTTACACCTTCTCTATTACAGTGGAACGTCTTACCCAGGAAAGTGTCTAAAAGGGATTGAAGTTGTTGTTGCCTAATTGTATTTTGGTAGGTTTCCAAACTTCATTCCTTCCATCTATAGCATTTCTTTATGTTACTAATTTCCTTTGGCTTTGATGCCTCATGATTGAGTATTGCTCTGTTCAAGTAGCCTGTGATTTTGCTGTGGACTGATAGGGGTGTCAGTGGGCTGACTGTGAACGTTCTGAGAGACTCTGGTTTGAGGTCAGTGATAAAGTAGTCTACAGTACTACTGCCAAGAGATAAGCTATAGGTGTACCTACCATAGGAGTCCCCTCGAAGCCTACCATTGACTATGTACATACTCAGCGTGCGACAGAGTTGCAGGAGTTGTGACCCATTTTTGTTGGTTATGTTGTCATAGTTGTGCCTAGGGGGGCATATGTGGGAGGGAATGCTGTCACCTGCAGGCAGGTGTTTGTCCCCCTGTGTGCTGAGGGTGTCAGGTTCTTGTCCGGTTCTGGCATTTAAGTCGCCACAAACTAGTCCCTGGGCCTGGAAATGATTGATTTCATACATTAAAGTATGGGAATTCTAGTGGGGGGATATAGGTAGCACACAGGAGGACATTTTTCTCTGTTAAGATTATTTCCTTTTGAATTTCTAGCCAAATGTAAAATGTACCTGTTTTGATTAATTTAATGGAGTGAGTTAGGTCTGCTCTATACCAAATTAGCATACCCCCTGAGTCCCTTCCCTGTTTCACACCTGGTAGTTTGGTGGATGGGACTACCAGCTCTCTGTATCTGTATCCTAGATGGCAGCCAGTGGGTCCGTCTCCTCTATACCAGGTTTCACACCTGGTAGTTTGGTGGATGGGACTACCAGCTCTCTGTAACCTAGATGGCAGCCAGTGGGTCCGTCTCCTCTATACCAGGTTTCACACCTGGTAGTTTGGTGGATGGGACTACCAGCTCTCTGTAACCTAGATGGCAGCCAGTGGGTCCGTCTCCTCTATACCAGGTTTCTTGCAAGATGACAATGTCTGTATTACCGATTTCTTTGGTGAAGTCCAGGTTCCTGCTCTTTAGGCCAAAGGCAGATGACCTCAGGCCTTGTATATTCCAGGATGATATAGTGAAGGCTTTGTGTTCTCTCTCTCTCTATGTATCTCTTTCTCTCTCGATGCATCTCTCTCTCTATGCATCTCTCTCTCTCTGTGTCTCTCTCTATGCGTCTCTCTCTCTCTCTCTCTCTCTCTCTCTCTATGCATCTCTCTATGTAACTCTCTCTCTCTGTGTCTCTATGCGTCTCTCTCTCTCTCTCTCTCTCTTTATGCATATCTCGCTCTCTCTTCATGCATCTCTCTCTCTCACTGTGTCTATGTAACTCTACATCTCTATCTATGTAACTCTGCATCCCTCTCTCTCTCTCTCTCTCTCTCTCTCTCTCTCTCTCTCTCTCTCTCTCTCTCTCTCTCTCTCTCTCTCCTCTCTCTCTCTCTCTCTCTCTCAATTCAATTCAATTCAAGGGGCTTTATTGGCATGGGAAACATGTGTTAACATTGCCAAAGCAAGTGAGGTAGATAATATACAAAAGTGAAATAAACAATAAAAATTAACAGTAAACATTACACATACAGAAATTTCAAAATAATAAAGACTTTACAAATGTAATATTATACATATATATATATATATGTATATATATACAGTGTAGTAACAATGTACAAATGGTTAAAGAACACAAGGGAAAATAAATAAGTATAAATATGGGTTGTATTTACAATGGTGTTTGTTCTTCACTGGTT
This sequence comes from Oncorhynchus nerka, assembly GCF_034236695.1. NCBI lineage: Eukaryota > Metazoa > Chordata > Actinopteri > Salmoniformes > Salmonidae > Oncorhynchus > Oncorhynchus nerka. Next base: position 60,891,114 of record NC_088401.1, read on the forward strand.
TCTCTTTTCTCGTGGCAACAGGTCTCAAATCCTGCTGCTGTGATGGCACACTGTGGAATTTCCCCCACATGGGAGTTTAGCCTTGCTATTGAGAAAGGCCGCCGTAGACAGACCTGGCTCTCAAGAGAAGACAGGCTATGTGCACACTGCCCACAAAATGAGGTGGAAACTGAGCTGCACTTCCTAACCTCCTGTCCAACGTATGACCATATTAGAGATACATATTTCCCTCAGATTACACAGATCCACAAAGAATTTGAAAACAAATCCAATTTTGATAAACTCCCATATCTACTGGTGGAAATTCCACAGTGTGCCATCACAGCAGCAAGATTTGTGACCTGTTGCCACGAGAAAAGGGCAACCAGTGAAGAACAAACACCATTGTAAATACAACCCATATTTATGCTTATTTATTTTCCCTTGTGTTCTTTAACCATTGTTACAACACTGTATATATATGTATAATATGATATTTGTACTTTGTACTAGTGTTTTGTGTTTATTCGTGTTTACTTTTGTTTCATTAAACATGGATCGCAATCTACACGCTGCAGTTTGGTCCGACTCTCCTTCACCACACCTAGAAAGCCGTTGCACATTTGTAATGTCTTTATTGTTTTGCCATTTCTGTATGTGTAATGTTTACTGTTAATTTTTATTGTTTATTTCACTTTTGTATATTATCTACCTCACTTGCTTTGGCAATGTTAACACATGTTTCCCATGCCAATAAAGCCCCTTGAATTGAATTGAATTGAGAGAGAGAGCGAGAGAGAGAGAGAGATGCAGAGTTTCATAGACAGAGAGAGAGAGAGAGAGAGAGAGAGCAGAGCAGAGGTCACAATCAGATGAGCTCCTGCATTTTTCAGCATTTTCTTTAAAAAAGATAGATTAGGAGTTAGATCAACTTGGATTTTTTGTCAGGAACACATACTGGATTCTACCCTCTACAACATAACCCTCACTTCAAATCAAAACTTAAAACCTACAACCTGATTTTGGACGGAATTTCGGAATCACCTGGAAGGTTCACAACTACCAAGGATTATTATTCTATACAGCAAATTCGCTGGAAAACAACAGAAACCTGAAAACACCATCCAACCTGGAACTGAGTGAGTAATGTTTAGTCTGAAACTATATTCTATTTCCAAAAGCCAAGAAGAAAAATACACAACATTACTTTATAAGGACTGAATGCTAACATAATTCTGCCAAGCTTGATACAGCTTCAACTAGCACTGACGTGTCAAGTGAGAGGTGTCAAAGCCCATTAGCCCAACACTGGCAGGAGAGTCAAATAGTCTACCCCAACCAAATGGAGAGGCCTTAGAAGCTCCCTCCCGCTGTTCAGAGGTAATTAAAATGCAGTACCCTGTGCATGTAAAGAATGATAAGGCAAGAAAAGATTACAAAATGAAGCTCCTTATGGAAAATCAAGAGACACTTTTTGCTGACTATTACAAAAATGGGAACATCAGCAACCTTATCTTCCACACAAACCATCCCCTGGCATGGCACAGTGCTATATTAGCACACTACCCCTTTGCTAAGAGAGGGGTTGGTTAACGAGGGGTGGAATCTCAGGATACTAGACAACGAGGACTCTGAGTCAGCTAATATAAACCTCTATAAGTCCGGAACAGTACAGGTACAGGGTAACCCAAACAGTTTCAGCTGGACTTTCACCAAATTAAAGAATCAGCCCAGCAGGAGAAGCTCTCCCTTGATAAAGATACCCCCACCCCAAGCGGGTCAGACCAGACCTCTTCATTATATAACCCCACAGATGAGCAAACCCCAGCGGACAGTCAACCTCCCAGCACAGATTACTACTCCCTCATTGAAATGAAGGATAAATTCACCCAGCTGGAGGTAAGGCAGGTGGAGCTGGAACAGCAGGTGATTACACTCCAGTCAGCACAGACCCAGACAACAGTCCAGCACAACAACACCCCCTTAACCAGACCCGGAGAGCTGGTGGTGGACAGAGACATATCTGCACTCTGGACAGTGGTGAGATAACTACAACAGGAGAAAGAGAAGCAGAACAGAGCACTAACGGAGAGGATCAGACTGCTGGAGGAGAGGTTGAGGGGGATGGAGGAGAGGGTGAGGGGGATGGCGTGTGACAGAGAACAACCCACTAGAGAGGTGACCACCCCCACAGAGAAGCCAGCAGAACAGCCCACCTCAGCACCCGACAAAAGTCTTGACACCACAGCAGAACAGTCCACACCAGACCCTGACCATAGAGTCGACATCACAGCAGAACAGACAAATGAAGAACCCCAAGCCCAGCGGCTCTCACCCCCTCTGAGCACCCCCCCTGTCAGCCACCCTGATAGCCCTTCTGACACCCCCCCCACACCCACTGAGGACAAACACAAGACACAGATTGTACTACTTATGGACTCAAATGGGAAATATATAGAAGAAAAACAACTTTTTCCCAAACACAGTGTGTCTAAATTCTGGTGTCCAAACACCCAGCACGCCCTAGACCTTCTGTCTGAGGACCAACTAGGCTCACCTAGCCACGTAATAATACACATACACAAACAACCTGAGAGCACAGCAGGAAAGGGTGGCCACAGCATTGAAGGGAGTGATTGAAAAGGGGAAATCAATCATTTCCAGGCTCAGGGACATGTACTAGTCTGTGGCGACCTAAATGCCAGAACCGGACAAGAACCTGACACCCTCACCACACAGGGGGACAAACACCTGCCTGCAGGTGACAGCATTCCCTCCCACATATGCCCGCCTAGGCACAACTATGACAACATAACAAACAAAAACGGGTCGCAACTCCTGCAGCTCTGTCGCACGCTGGGTATGTACATAGTCAATGGTAGGCTTCGAGGCGACTCCTATGGTAGGTACACCTATAGCTCATCTCTTGGCAGTAGTACTGTAGACTACTTTATAACTGACCTCAACCCAGAGTCTGTCAGAGCGTTCACAGTCAGCCCACTGACACCCCTATCAGACCACAGCAAAATCACAGTCTACTTGAAGAGAGCCAAAGGAACTGAGTAACATTAAGAAATGCTATAGATGGAAGGAATGCAGTTTGGAAACCTACCAAAATACAATTAGGCAACAACAAATTCAATCCCTTCTAGACAATTTCCTGGGTAAAATGTTTCACTGCAATAGTGAAGGTGTAAACTTGGCAGTAGAAAATCTTAACACTATATTTGACCTCTCAGCTTCCCTATCAAATCTAAAAATCTCAAATAGAAAACAGATGAAAATGAACAACAATGACAAATGGTTTGATGAAGAATGCAAAAATCTAAGAAAGAAATTGAGAAACCTGTCCAACCAAAAACATAGAGACCCGGAAAACCTGAGTCTACGCCTTCACTATGGTGAATCACTATAACAATATAGAAATACACTACGGAAAAAGAAGGAACAGCACGTCAGAAAAAAGCTCAATGTAATTGAAGAATCCATAGACTCTAACCACTTGAAAACACTAAAACAACAACACGAAGAATTATCTATCCAAAATGGAGATGTATGGGTAAACCACTTCTCCAATCTTTTTGGCTCTATAACAAAGAATAAAGAGCAAAAACCTATACATGATCAAATACAAATCTTAGAATCAACTATTAAAGACTACCAGAACCCACTGGATTTTCCAATTACCTTGAACGAGTTACAGGACAAAATAAAAACCCTCCAACCCAAAAAGGCCTGTGGTGTTGATGGTATCCTTAATGAAATGATAAAATATACAGACAGCAAATTCCAATTGGCTATACTAAAACTCTTTAACTAGTTATGCATTAGGGGGCGCTATTAAAAATGTTGGATGAAAAACGTTCCCGTTTTAAACAAGATATTTTGTCATGAAAAGATGCTCGACTATGCATATAATGGACAGCTTTGGAAAGAAAACACTCTGACGTTTCCAAAACTGCAAAGATATTGTCTGTGAGTGCCACAGAACTGATGTTCCAGGCGAAACCCAGATAAAAATCCAACCAGGAAGTGCCGCATTTTTTAAAACCGCCTCATGCCAATGACTCCTTATATGGCTGTGAATGAGCTACGAATGAGCTTACGTTTTCCACGTTTTCCCCAAGGTGTCTACAGCATTGTGACGTCTTTTTAGGCATTTCCATTGAAGAATGGCTGTAAGGGACCATATATAGCATGAGAAACCAATTGCCTCGACGGATATATTATCGAATATATATGTTAAAAACAATGTGTTTTCTTTCCAAAGCTGTCAATTATATGCATAGTCGAGCATCTTTTCGTGACAAAATATCTTGTTTAAAACGGGAACGTTTTTCATCCCAAAATTTTAATAGCGCCCCCTAATGCATAACTGGTTAACATAGCTCTGGCATCTTCCCCAATATTTGGAACCAAGGACTGATCACCCCAATCTACAAAACTGGAGACAAATTTGACCCCAATAACCACCGTGGAATATGCGTCAACAGTAACCTTGGGAAAATCCTCTGCATTATCATTAACAGCAGACTCGTTCATTTCCTCAACGAAAACAATGTACTGAGCAAATGTCAAATTTGCCTTTTGCCAAATTACCGTACAACAGACCATGTATTCACCCTGCACACCCCAATTGACAACCAAACAAACCAAAACAAAGGCAAAGTCTTCTTATGCTTTGTTGATTTCAAAAAAGCCTTTGACTCAATTTGGCATGAGGGTCTGCTATACAAATTGATGGAAAGTGGTTTTGGGGGGAAAACATACGACATTATAAAATCCATGTACACAATCAACAAATTTCTTCACACAGGGTCGTGGGGTGAGACAGGGATGCAGCTTAAGCTCCACCCTCTTCAACATATATATCAACGAATTGGAGCGGGCACTAGAAAAGTCTGCAGCACCCGGCCTCACCCTGCTAGAATCTGAAGTCAAATGTCTACTGTTTGCTGATGATCTGGTGCTTCTGTCACCAACCAAGGAGGGCCTACAGCAGCACCTAGATCTTCTGCACAGATTCTGTCAGACCTGGGCCCTGACAGTAAATCTCAGTAAGACCAAAATAACGGTGTTCCAAAAAAGGTCCAGTCGCCAGGACCACAAATACAAATTCCATCTAGACACTGTTGCCCTAGAGCACACGAAAAACTATACATACCTTGACCTAAACATCAGCGCCACAGGTAACTTCCACAAAGCTGTGAACGATCTGAGAGACAAGGCAAGAAGGGCATTCTATGCCATCAAAAGGAACATAAATTTCAACATACCAATTAGGATCTGGCTAAAAATACTTGAATCAGTCATAGAGCCCATTGCGCTTTACGGTTGTGAGGTCTGGGGTCCGCTCACCAAACAAGACTTCATAAAATGGGACAAACACCAAATTGAGACTCTGCATACAGAATTCTGCAAAAATATCCTCTATGTACAACGTAGAACACCAAATAATGCATGCAGAGCAGAATTAGGCCGATACCCACTAATTATCAAAATCCAGAAAAGAGCTGTTAAATTCTACAACCACCTAAAATGAAGCGATTCCCAAACCTTCCATAACAAAGCCTTCACCTACAGAGAGATGAACCTGGAGAAGAGTCCCCTAAGCAAGCTGGTCCTGGGGCTCTGTTCACAAACACAAACACACCCCACAGAGCCCCAGGACAGCAGCACAATTAGACCCAACCAAATCATGAGAAAACAAAAAGAAAATTACTTGACACATTGGAAAGAATTAACAAAAAAACAGAGCAAACTAGAATGCTATTTGGCCCTAAACAGAGAGTACACAGTGGCAGAATACCTGTCCACTGTCCACTGTGACTGACGTGAAACACGAAATAAACACAAACACTACAAAACAAATAAACGTAACGAAAACCGAAACAGCCTATACTTGTCAACTAATACAGCGACAGGAACAAAGACACTAAGGACAATCACCCACGACAAACTCAAAGAATATGGCTGCCTAAATATGGTTCTCAATCAGAGGCGTCTCTGATTGGGAACCATATTTAGGCAGCCATATTCTTTGAGTTTGTCGTGGGTGATTGTCCTTAGTGTCTTTGTTCCTGTCGCTGTATTTAGTTGACAAGTATAGGCTGTTTCGATTTTCGTTACGTTTATTGTTTTGTAGTGTTTTGTGTTTATTCGTGTTTACTTTTGTTTCATTAAACATGGATCGCAATCTACACGCTGCAGTTTGGTCCGACTCTCCTTCACCACACCTAGAAACCCGTTACAGAAACACCCACCACCAACGGACCAAGCAGCGTGTTAACAGGCAGCAGGAGCAGCAGCAGCTGCAGTGGGAGAGGCTGCACCACCTGGAGAAATGGACATGGCAGGAAGAACTGGACGGTAAAGGACCCTGGGCTCAGCCTGGAGAATATCGCCGCCCCAAGGAAGAACTGGAGGCAGCGAAAGCTGAGAGGCGCAGGTATGAGGAGGCAGCACGGCGTAGCGGATGGAAGCCTGAGAATCAGCCCCAAAAATTTCTTGGGGGGGGTGGCTCAGGGAGAGGGTGGCAGAGTCAGGAGTCAGACCGGAGCCAACTCTCCCTGTTTATCGTGAGGAGCCAAGGAGGAGACCAGAACCAGAGCCGGTGTTGGACGTGAGCGAAACAGAGACTGTGAAGGAGTTAATGGGGAAATTGGAGGAGAGAGAAATGAGGGAGTTGCTGTGTTGGTGCTTTTTGCATGGAATTCGCCCGACGGAACGTGTCGGGATTTGATGGCACCTGGGTTAGCGCTCCATACTCGTCCTGAGGTGCGTGTTAGTCGGCTGGTGAAGTTGGTGCCAGCCTCACGCACCAGGCCTCCTGTGCACATCCCTAGCCTTGCACGTCCTGTGCCAACACTGCTCTCAAGATCTCCAGTACGCCTTCACGGTCTAGCCCATCCTGTGCCACCTCCACACTCCAGTCCTCCGGAAGCAGCTCCCCGCACCAGGCTTCCTGTGCGTGTCCTCGTTCCAGTACCACCAGTTCCAGCACCACGCACCAGGGCTTCAGTGCGCCTCGTCTGTTCAGCGCAGCCAGCGCTTTTCTCCTCTCCTGCGCTGCTGGAGTCTCCCGCCTGTTTAGCGCAGCCAGAGCCTTTCTCCTCTACAGCTCTGCCGGAGCCTCCCGCCTGTTTAGCGCAGCCAGAGTTTTTCTCCTCTCCTGCGCTGCTGGAGTCTCCCGCCTGTTTAGCGCAGCCAGAGCCTTTCTCCCCTACAGCGCTGCCGGAGTCTCCCGCCTGTTCAGCGCAGCCAGAGCTGCCAGCCTGCATGGAGAAGCCAGAGCTGCCAGCCTGCATGGAGCAGCCAGAGCTGTCAGCCTGCATGGAGCAGCCAGAGCTGTCAGTCTGCATGGAGCAGCCAGAGCTGTCAGTCTACATGGAGCAGCCAGAGCTGTCAGTCTGCATGAAGCAGCCAGAGCTGTCAGTCTGCATGGAGCAGCCAGAGCTGTCAGTCTGCATGGAGCAGTCTGCATGGAGCAGCCAGAGCTGTCAGTCTGCATGGAGCAGCCAGAGCTGCCAGTCTGCATGAAGCAGCCAGAGCTGTCAGTCTGCAAGGAGCTGCCAGTCTGCAAGGAGCTGCCAGTCTGCATGGAGCTGCCAGTCTGCAAGGAGCAGCCAGAGCTGTCAGTCTACATGAAGCAGCCAGAGCTGTCAGTCTGCAAGGAGCTGCCAGTCTGCAAGGAGCCACCAGTCTGCCCAGCACCACCAGTGCCGCCAGTCTGCCCAGCGCCGCCAGTGCCGCCAGTCTGCCCAGCGCCGCCAGTGCCCCCAGTCTGCCCAGCACCGCCAGTGCTCCCAGTCTGCCCAGCGCCGCCAGTCTGCCCAGCACCGCCAGTCTGCCCAGCATCGCCAGTCTGCCCAGCATCGCCAGTCTGCCCAGCACCGCCAGTCTGCCCAGCGCCGCCAGTCTGCCCAGCGTCGCCAGTCTGCCCAGCGTCGCCAGTCTGCCCAGCGCTGCCAGTCTGCCCAGCGCCGCCAGTCTGCCCAGCGTCGCCAGTCTGTCAGGATCAGTTAGATCCACCAGTCTGCCAGGATCCGCCAGAAGTGCCAGTCAGCCAGGATCCGCCAGAAGTGCCAGTCAGCCAGGATCCTCCAGAAGTGCCAGTCGGCCAGGATCTGCCAGTCGGCCAGGATCTGCCAGTCAGCCAGGATCTGCCAGTCAGCCAGGATCTACCAGTCAGCCAGGATCTACCAGTCAGCCAGGATCCGCCAGTCAGCCAGGATCTGCCAGATCTGCTAGTCAGCCAGGATCCGCCAGTCAGCCAGGATCTGCCGGAACCTCCAGCCAGCCAGGATCTGGTAGATCCATCAACCTGCCTGAGCTTCTTCTCACTCCTGAGCTTCCTCTCACTCCTGAGCTTTCTCTCACTCCTGAGCTTTCTCTCACTCCCGAGCTTTCTCTCACTCCCGAGCTTCCCCTCAGTCCCGAGCTGCCTCAGTCCCGAGCTGTCCTTCAGTCCCGATCTGCGCCTCAGTCCAGTGGGGTTCTGGGTGAGGACTACTAGGCCATGGTCGGCGGCGAGGGTGGTCTATCCAGGGACGCGAGGAGAGGGGACTAAGACATTGACTGAGTGGGTTCCACGTCCCGCGCCGGAGCCGCCACCATGGACAGACGCCCACCCGGACCCTCCCTATTGTTTTGAGGTGCGTTCGGGAGTCCGCACCTTAGGGGGAGGGGGGGGGGGGTTCTGTCACGCCCTGGTCTAAGTATTTTGTGTTTTTCTTTATGTATTGGGTCAGGCCAGGGTGTGGCATGGAGTTTTTGTATTGTGGTGTGTTTTGTCTTGGGGTTTTGGTGTGTATGTATTTGGGATTGTAGCTAGTGGGGTTATCTAGCAAAGTCTATGGCTGTCTGGAGTGGTTCTCAATCAGAGGCAGGTGCTTATCGTTGTCTCTGATTGGGAACCATATTTAGGCAGCCATATTCTTTGAGTTTGTCGTGGGTGATTGTCCTTAGTGTCTTTGTTCCTGTCGCTCTATTTAGTTGACAAGTATAGGCTGTTTCGGTTTTCGTTACGTTTATTGTTTTGTAGTGTTTTGAGTTTATTCGTGTTTACTTTTGTTTCATTAAACATGGATCGCAATCTACACGCTGCAGTTTGGTCCGACTCTCCTTCACCACACCTAGAAAGCCGTTGCACATTTGTAATGTCTTTATTGTTTTGAAATTTCTGTATGTGTAATGTTTACTGTTAATTTTTATTGTTTATTTCACTTTTGTATATTATCTACCTCACTTGCTTTGGCAATGTTCACACATGTTTCCCATGCCAATAAAGCCCCTTGAATTTAATTGAGAGAGAGATGCAGAGTTTCATAGACACAGTGAGAGAGAGAGAAAGAGAGACAGAGAGAGATGCAGAGTTACATAGACACAGAGAGAGAGAGAGAGAGATGCTGAGTTACATAGACACAGAGAGAGAGAGAGAGATGCTAAATTACATAGACAGAGAGAGAGAGAGAGAGAGAGAGGGGTGCTGAGTTACATAGACACAGAGAGAGAGAGAGAGAGATGCTAAATTACATAGACAGAGAGAGAGAGAGAGAGAGAGAGAGAGAGAGAGGGGTGCTGAGTTACATAGACACAGAGAGAGAGAGAGAGAGAGAGAGAGAGAGATGCTGAGTTACATAGACACATAGAGAGAGATGCTGAGTTAAATAGACACAGAGAGAGAGAGAGGTGCTGAGCTACATAGACACACAGAGAGAGAGAGAGAGAGATGCTGAGTTACATAGACACAGAGAGAGAGAGAGAGATGCTGAGTTACATAGACACAGAGAGAGAGAGAGAGAGATGCTGAGTTAAATAGACACAGAGAGAGAGAGAGAGATGCTGAGTTACATAGACAGAGAGAGAGAGAGAGAGAGAGAGATGCTGAGTTACATAGACACAGAGAGAGAGAGAGAGATGCTGAGTTACATAGACACAGAGAGAGAGAGAGAGAGATGCTGAGTTACATAGACAGAGAGAGAGAGAGAGAGAGAGATGCTGAGTTACATAGACACAGAGAGAGAGATAGGTGCTGAGTTACATAGACACAGAGAGAGAGAGAGAGAGAGATGCTGAGTTACATAGACACACAGAGAGAGAGAGAGAGATGCTGAGTTACATAGACACAGAGAGAGAGAGAGAGGTGCTGAGTTACATAGACACAGAGAGAGAGAGAGGTGCTGAGTTACATAGACACAGAGAGAGAGAGAGAGAGGTGCTGAGTTACATAGACACAGAGAGAGAGAGAGAGATGCTGAGTTACATAGACACAGAGAGAGAGAGAGGTGCTGAGTTACTTAGACACAGAGAGAGAGAGAGAGATGCTGAGTTACATAGACACAGAGAGAGAGAGAGGTGCTGAGTTACATAGACACAGAGAGAGAGAGAGGTGCCTAGTTACATAGACACAGAGAGAGAGAGAGAGGTGCTGAGTTACATAGACACAGAGAGAGAGAGAGAGAGATGCTGAGTTACATAGACACAGAGAGAGAGAGAGAGAGAGAGAGAGAGATGCTGAGTTACATAGACACAGAGAGAGAGAGAGAGGTGCTGAGTTACTTATACACAGAGAGAGAGATAGAGATGCTGAGTTACATAGACACAGAGAGAGAGAGGTGCTGAGTTACATAGACACAGAGAGAGAGAGAGGTGCTGAGTTACATAGACACAGAGAGAGAGAGAGAGAGAGGTGCTGAGTTACATAGACACAGAGAGAGAGAGAGAGATGCTGAGTTACATAGACACAGAGAGAGAGAGAGGTGCTGAGTTACAGAGAGAGAGAGAGGTGCTAGACACAGAGAGAGAGAGAGAGTGCTGAGTTACATAGACACAGAGAGAGAGAGAGAGTGCTGAGTTACATAGACACAGAGAGAGAGAGAGGTGCTGAGTTTAGACACTTGAGTTACATAGACACAGAGAGAGAGAGAGGTGCTGAGTTACTGAGTTATACACAGAGAGAGAGAGAGATGCTGAGTTACATAGACACAGAGAGAGAGAGAGGTGCTGAGTTTACTGAGTTAGACACAGAGAGAGAGAGGTGCTGAGTTACATAGACACAGAGAGAGAGAGAGGTGCTGAGTTACATAGACACAGAGAGAGAGAGAGAGAGGTGCTGAGTTACATAGACACAGAGAGAGAGAGAGAGAGATGCTGAGTTACATAGACACAGAGAGAGAGAGAGAGAGATGCTGAGTTACATAGACACAGAGAGAGAGAGAGAGATGCTGAGTTACATAGACACAGAGAGAGAGAGAGGTGCTGAGTTACATAGACACAGAGAGAGAGAGAGGTGCTGAGTTACATAGACACAGAGAGAGAGAGAGAGAGGTGCTGAGTTACATAGACACAGAGAGAGAGAGAGAGAGATGCTGAGTTACATAGTGCTGAGTTACATAGACACAGAGAGAGAGAGAGGTGCTGAGTTATGCATAGACACAGAGAGAGAGAGAGGTGCTGAGTTACATAGACAGACAGAGAGAGAGAGAGATGCTGAGAGATGCTGAGTTACATAGTTACACAGAGAGAGAGAGAGAGGTGCTGGAGAGAGAGAGAGAGAGAGAGAGGTGCTGAGAGAGAGAGAGAGAGAGAGAGATGCTGAGTTACATAGACACAGAGAGAGAGAGAGAGAGAGAGAGATGCTGAGTTACATAGACACAGAGAGAGAGAGAGAGAGAGGTGCTGAGTTACATAGACACAGAGAGAGAGAGAGAGAGATGCTGAGTTACATAGACACAGAGAGAGAGAGAGGTGCTGAGTTACATAGACACAGAGAGAGAGAGAGGTGCTGAGTTACATATACACAGAGAGAGAGAGAGATGCTGAGTTACATAGAGAGAGAGAGAGAGAGAGAGGTGCTGAGTTACATAGACACAGAGAGAGAGAGAGGTGCTGAGTTACTTAGACACAGAGAGAGAGAGAGGTGCTGAGTTACTGAGTTACATACACAGAGAGAGAGAGAGATGCTGAGTTACATAGACACAGAGAGAGAGAGAGAGAGGTGCTGAGTTACATAGACACAGAGAGAGAGAGAGAGATGCTGAGTTACATAGACACAGAGAGAGAGAGAGATGCTGAGTTACATAGACAGAGAGAGAGAGAGAGGTGCTGAGTTTAGACACAGAGAGAGAGAGAGAGGTGCAGTTACATAGACACACAGAGAGAGAGAGAGAGAGGTGCTGAGTACATAGACACATAGACACAGAGAGAGAGAGAGAGAGAGAGATGCTGAGTTACATAGACACAGAGAGAGAGAGAGGTGCTGAGTTACATAGACACAGAGAGAGAGAGAGGTGCTGAGTTACATAGACACAGAGAGAGAGAGAGAGGTGCTGAGTTACATAGACACAGAGAGAGAGAGAGAGAGATGCTGAGTGCTGAGTTACATAGACATAGACACAGAGAGAGAGAGAGAGATGCTGAGTTACATAGACACAGAGAGAGAGAGATGAGAGTTACATAGACACAGAGAGAGAGAGAGAGAGATGCTGAGTTAGATAGACACAGAGAGAGAGAGAGAGAGATGCTGAGTTACATAGACACAGAGAGAGAGAGAGAGAGAGAGAGAGATGCTGAGTTACATAGACACAGAGAGAGAGAGAGAGAGATGCTGAGTTACATAGACACAGAGAGAGAGAGAGAGACACAGAGAGAGATGCTGAGTTACATAGACACAGAGAGAGAGAGGTGCTGAGTTACTTATACACAGAGAGAGAGAGAGATGCTGAGTTACATAGACACAGAGAGAGAGAGAGTTACATAGACAGAGAGAGAGAGATGCTGAGAGAGAGAGAGAGATGCTGAGTTACATAGACACAGAGAGAGAGAGAGGTGCTGAGTTACATAGACACAGAGAGAGAGAGAGGTGCTGAGTTACATAGACACAGAGAGAGAGAGAGAGAGGTGCTGAGTTACATAGACACAGAGAGAGAGAGAGAGAGAGATGCTGAGTTACATAGACACTGAGTTACATAGACACAGAGAGAGAGAGAGATGCTGAGTTACATAGACACAGAGAGAGAGAGAGGTGCTGAGTTACTTAGACACAGAGAGAGAGAGAGGTGCTGAGTTACATATACACAGAGAGAGAGAGAGAGATGCTGAGTTACATAGACACAGAGAGAGAGAGAGGTGCTGAGTTACTTAGACACAGAGAGAGAGAGAGGTGCTGAGTTACTTATACACAGAGAGAGAGAGAGATGCTGAGTTACATAGACACAGAGAGAGAGAGAGGTGCTGAGTTACATAGACACAGAGAGAGAGAGAGGTGCTGAGTTACATAGACACACAGAGAGAGAGAGGTGCCTAGTTACATAGACACAGAGAGAGAGAGAGATGCTGAGTTACATAGACACAGAGAGAGAGAGAGAGAGATGCTGAGTTACATAGACACAGAGAGAGAGAGAGAGAGGTGCTGAGTTACATAGACAGAGAGAGAGAGAGAGGTGCTGAGTTACATAGACACACAGAGAGAGAGAGAGAGAGGTGCTGAGTTACATAGACACAGAGAGAGAGAGAGAGAGAGATGCTGAGTTACATAGACACAGAGAGAGAGAGGTGCTGAGTTACATAGACACAGAGAGAGAGAGAGGTGCTGAGTTACATAGACACAGAGAGAGAGAGAGAGAGGTGCTGAGTTACATAGACACAGAGAGAGAGAGAGAGAGAGATGCTGAGTTACATAGACACAGAGAGAGAGAGAGAGAGAGAGAGAGAGAGATGCTGAGTTACATAGACACAGAGAGAGAGAGAGAGATGCTGAGTTACATAGACACAGAGAGAGAGAGAGAGAGATGCTGAGTTACATAGACACAGAGAGAGAGAGAGATGCTGAGTTACATAGACACAGAGAGAGAGAGAGAGATGCTGAGTTACATAGACACAGAGAGAGAGAGAGAGAGAGAGAGAGATGCTGAGTTACATAGACACAGAGAGAGAGAGAGATGCTGAGTTACATAGACACAGAGAGTGAGAGGTGCTGAGTTACATAGAGAGAGAGAGAGAGAGAGAGAGAGATGCTGAGTTACATAGATACAGAGAGAGAGAGAGGTGCTGAGTTACTTAGACACAGAGAGAGAGAGAGATGCTGAGTTACATAGACACAGAGAGAGAGAGAGACTCGTGATCTGGTAAGTAGAGTGGATCAATACATAAAGAACACAGATCAAAACAAAATGATTATGCAGACTTATTTATTGTGTTATTTACCCTGCAGCAATACGTATCCCATCAGAATTGAATACTGCAGTTCGTGACAATCTCAAAGATGACCACCCAGTAACCAAGAATATTGCAATAATCCGAAACCCTACCACAATTATATTCTGCCCTCTGCAAAACAGTGTGACCTTAGTAATACACGTTGGCCTCTGTCTTTATGAGTCCCTCCACACAGGCGAGAGGGGGCAAGCTCAGAGGAAGGTGATTATGCAGAAGGCCTGCCTGAGTTGTTAATGAGACATGATGAGATAGAGGAGTGAGGCTGAGATGGATTCTCAATGGTTGCATTCCACATGGCACCCTATGTAGTGCACCTCTATATGGCAATTGGGCTCCATTTGGGACACAACCTATACGTCTTAAGGCAGGGAGATAAGAAGTTTGTTTCAGGACAATTCTTGTAAAATCAGCCTTGGCACCCAGTCCTATTCCTACCCCATTAAGAGTTCTAGGACAATAGCTGCCCTGCTATTCGATCATGTATCCGTTGGATCCCCTTGTTAAGCCAAACCTGGCTTTTTCCACACTGCCCTGTGAATACTGACGGGCTGCGAAGGGGTGATTTTGGTGAAATGTTTTAATCTCTTTGAGGCTGTCCTTGATGTTGTAGACCAACCACGAGACTGTCATCCCACGTTATACATACCTTTGGCCTAACCCCTTCTGATTACAATGGATTTTATGGAGAGTGTAACAAAAATTGAGTTTTTTATTGATTTCAGATGGAATTACTCTTGTTTTTTTTGCATACTGTATTTGTTGTCTTTGTATTTATTCATGTACTATAAATGAATACCCTTCCCCTTAGGGCCAACACAGATTACCAGTATGCAGTTACTAAACTGAATAGGTCCTGCAGAATATAAGGTTCAGTGCTTTGTCCTAAAGGCACTGCTGCCACATTTGCTACCTGGAATGAAGATGAATAACATGGAAGTTGAAAACTAACCCTTCTCAATTACAAGACCATCCTGCATCTTAATTGTCAAGAGCATCTGGGTGCAGGGACATTGTGGCTGAAAGGAATTTGTTCAAATCCCAACTGAGATTGGCACCATCCAAACCTGCCAGCCTAATGACCTGCTTTGCATATTTCTGTCAGTGAATTGGTTGTAATGTTTCCCCTGTCAGCACTTGTGACTTCTAGCAATGAAACTGTGTGCGAGTCCATCTTATCTCTCCTTCCTCTGTGAACCCATTTCAATATAATACTTATATTTTACCGAATGGACAACACATTTTTGTTTTTCAGGTGGACTGTCTCATAAGCACTGCACTATGACCTCAATAAACTGACTGGGAAAAGGTTGGCAAAAACACAACAGAAATGTCATCTAAACCAAAGCACAATGTAAAACAACCTAATAAGAGAGAGAGAGATGCATAGTGAAATACTGGATTTGAGGGAGGAAGAGGGCATTTCTATTCTTCTGAATAAATGTCAGCAGTGAACTAGAGACACATTCACTTTAATCGCAAATGAGTACCAGGAGTCACCCCTGGGGGATGAGATGCATCCCTTTATTTATATTGTATCTCTGCCCAGAAGCTTGCATTCCTTACCCGCATGAGAACGAAGGATACTCTCCACTCCAGGGGTCAAGTTATTGTGACAAGTATTCTTGATTTGTAGAACCAGAGCTACATAGTTTATGGAGGTTACACGAACTGTACGTCATGGAAAATCACGTCCATTTGATGTCATTAGAACAGCATCTTTTATCACGTTTTCCATGACGAGTATATTTCAAATCACCACGAGTGGTTTCCCATCAAAGTTCTAAAGACCCGGAGTTTAACATTGTAGGAAGGTCGCTTTTTCATTTACATTATGTGATACCTACAATATGATGATGGTGATGTTGTTATAGTAGCAGTGAGTAAAACAAAGTTAGAACTACCACAGTACGCTGCCATTCGCCTGTCCTCCTATATTCACTGGGAAGCTTTTTTCTCTCACCAAAAGTGCATATTATGCCAATAGATTTTTTGAATGTGTACTTTTGTCAGGGGGTGGCATGAGGCAGTGTCCTTTAGATGTGTTGTTGAATATCATTTCTGGATTATTGTGCAGACAACATGATTAAACTGTATTGAAATACACTGAAGTCTTGGAAGAACACTTGACAATTGATGAACGCATCCAACGGCTCAATATGACAAGACGTAAACATGTTGAAAGAGGACAACGGAGTTCCTCCCTGTCCTGAAGAGATATCGCCAAGTCGTTTTCTTTCTGGGTATCCCTCACTGAGTGACAGAAAATGTTTTGTATGCTGCACCAACAGATGACAAACTACACAAACTTTAGAAACTTTTTTAAACCTTGAATACACTTCAAGTTTGCATTTCCTACTGTGCAGGAAAACTCTCAGCAACAAAAGAATGATCAAATGAAGATCCTACATCTGTAATATAGATCATCTAATTGCTTTGCACAGCTTGAAATCCTTTACATGTTCCTTTCAATCAGCTGGACATCATTTACATGTTCATTTCAATCAGCTGGACATCATTTACATGTTCCTTTCAATCATCTGGACATCATTTACATGTTCCTTTCAATCAGCTGGACATCCTTTACATGTTCCTTTCAATCAGCTGGACATCATTTACATGTTCCTTTCAATCAGCTGGACATCCTTTACATGTTCCTTTCAATCATCTGGACATCATTTACATGTTCCTTTCAATCAGCTGGACATCATTTAATCAGCTGGACATCATTTACATGTTCCTTTCAATCAGCTGGACATCATTTACATGTTCCTTTCAATCAGCTGGACATCCTTTACATGTTCCTTTCAATCATCTGGACATCATTTACATGTTCCTTTCAATCAGCTGGACATCATTTACATGTTCCTTTCAATCGGCTGGACATCATTTACATGTTCCTTTCAATCAGCTGGACATCATTTACATGTTCCTTTCAATCAGCTGGACATCATTTACATGTTCCTTTCAATCAGCTGGACATCATTTACATGTTCCTTTCAATCTTTAGCATTTTATTATTTGTAAACACATGCTTGGTTTACTCTTCACTGTGTGCAAATCTGCCAGCTTGTTGTGACGGATGACAAGAAACCAATTAATCAAATCATTATGCCAATTAAAAATAATGTTTGCACCGATGGAGGTGAAGCAACGAGACCCTCAAGGAAGGTGTTCTGACTCACCAACTCCACCCCTTTCCTCACCCTCCCAAATAAACAAATAGATGCCATTAAACTATGCTGTAAATGTTTTATTATTATTCACACATAAAAAAGGTGCTATCTAGAACCTAAAATGGTTCTTCAGCTGTCCTCATAGGGGAACCATTTGAAGAAACCCTTTTGTTTATAGGTAGAACCATTTTGATTCCAGGTAGAACCCTTTTGTGTAACATGGAACCCAAAAGGGTTCTACCTGGAGCCCCAAAATGTTCTACACGGAACTAAAAATGGTTCTCCTATGGGGACAATACCCTTTTTACTAAGAGTGTAGAGAGGTCTCTCTATATACACATACAGTATGTACAATATATCTACGTATATGAAAGACTGTGCTGCATCAGCAACACGAAACATGACAACTGGTATGAGTGTACAGTAGCCACTCTAATGCAAAGTATGTCTTTCTTTATAGACAGGTTCCAGCCTTACTGTAGCAACTTTAGTGTGTATCCTTGTAATTCAGATCCTATCAACAAAGCTCATTAGGTCATTTATACCTTGTGCTTTCTCTTTTCTTCACCATTGCTTTCCCAACCACCTCCAAACCACCAGGCAGTGTGTGCAGCGCTCTGTGACACTCAGGTCCTGAAGGGCTCTATATAAAATCAAGGACACTTCACTGGCTATGGCTGACAGGGCCTCCAAGTGGCTTCACATGCTCCCTTTCTGTCCCCCTCTGCCGGCTCAGTGGCTCACATGTTCCGTTAATGAGAACCGGCAACACACACAAGACACATGTACCGTGTCAACTGTAATTATATTCGAAAGCACTGCCTCTCAGCTGTGGCCTCTCAGTGGCATTGTGTAAATGTACTCCAAAGGGTTTCTAAAAGGCAAAAGATCTTAATGTGCTTTCTGAGTGAATCACATGAAAAGATGCCAACAACAAAAGTGTAGATGCAGGGAAGGATTATTGTTTAGCATATTGGATTTATTCCTTGCCATCTCTCAGATTGAGTTTGCTATTTGTTCAATTCTGGACACACCATGACATACTCAAATGTCTAGGATAAAATGTGTTAAATATAATATTCTATTATAGATGCACATGCTATATATGGAGGGCAGTATTTGCCTCACATCTAGCTCCAGGGGTACATTGCCTCACATCTAGTTCCAGGGCTACATTGCCTCACATCTAGCTCCAGGGGCTACATTGCCTCACATCTAGCTCCAGGGCTACATTGCCTCATATCTAGCTCCAGGGCTACATTGCCTCACATCTAGCTCCAGGGCTACATTGCCTCATATCTAGCTCCAGGGCTACATTGCCTCACATCTAGCTCCAGGGCTACATTGCCTCACATCTAGCTCCAGGGCTACATTGCCTCACATCTAGCTCCAGGGCTACATTGCCTCATATCTAGCTCCAGGGGGTACATTGCCTCACATCTAGCTCCAGGGCTACATTGCCTCATATCTAGCTCCAGGGGGTACATTGCCTCACATCTAGCTCAAGGGGGTACATTTTTATTTTATTTCACCTTTATTTAACCAGGTAGGCCAGTTGAGAGCAAGTTCTCATTTACAACTGCGAGCTGGCCAAGACAAAGCAAAGCAGTGCGACAAAAACAACACAGAGTTACACATGGGATAAACAAACGTACAGTGAATAACACAATAGAAAAATCAATGAACAGCGTGTGCAAATGTAGTAAGATTTGGGAGGTAAGGCAATAAATAGGCCATAGAGGTGAAATAATTACAATTTAGCATTAAGACTGGAGTGATAGATTTGCAGATGATGATGTGCAAGTAGTGATAATGGTGTGCAAAAGAGCAAAAAAACTAAAAACAATATGGGGATGAGGTAGTTGGGTGTGCTATTTACAAATGGGCTGTGTACAGTGATCGGTAAGCTGCTCTGACAGCTGATGCTTAAAGTTAGAGAGGAAGATATAAGTCTGACCAGTGAAATATACCTGCTGGAGAGTGTGCTATGGGTGGGTGCTGCTATGGTGACCAGTGAACTGAGATAAGGCGGGGCTTTACCTAGCAAAGACTTGTAGATGACCTGGAGCCAGTGGGTTTGGGAACGAATATGAAGTGAGTGCCAGCCAACAAGAGCATACAGGTCGCAGTGGTGGGTAGTATATGGGGCTTTGGTGACAAAACGGATGGCACTGTGATAGACTGCATCCAATTTGCTGAGTAGAGTAATGGAGGCTATTTTGTAAATGACATTGCCAAAGTCAAGGATTGGTAGGACAGTCAATTTTACGAGGGTATGTTTGGCAGCATGAGCAAAGGATGCTTTGTTGTGAAATAGGAAGCCGATTCTAGATTTAATTTTGGATTGGAGATGCTTAATGTGAGTCTGGAAGGAGAGTTCACAGACTAACCAGACACCTAGGTATTTGTAATTGTCCACATATTCTAAGTCAGACCCGTCCAGAGTAGTGATGCTGGACGGGCAGGCAGGTGCGGGCAGCGATCGGTTGAAGAGCATGCATTTAGTTTTTAAGAGCAATTGGAGGCCACGAAAGGAGAGTTTTATGTTGGATATCTATGAGGGTGGTCACATGAGATTAAAATATGTACAAAATATATACGAAAAAAACAAGGAAAGCGACTATTTACATGGGACAAGACGGGACAAGACAAACACATGGCCGACTGCTGCGCCATCTTGGAACATCTAGGTCCAGGGGTATATTGAAGCAATCTTTCCTCTGGACTAAAAAAAGTATCCCAATGCCCCAGGGCAGTGATTGGCGACATTGCCCTGCCGTCTTTCAGATGGGACGTTAAACGGGTATCCTGTGTTCACTAAAAGATTCCATGGCACTTATCGTAAGAGTAGGGGGGGTAACCCGGGTGCTCTCAAAATTCCTAATCTGGCCCTCCTACCAGCATGGCTACCTAACCATCCCCGCTTCAAATTGGTTCATTCATCCACCCTTCTCTCGTTGTAACCACTCCCCAGTGCATTGCTGTAAATGACAACATGTTCTCAGTCAACTTACCTGTTAAAATAAGGGTAAAATAAGAATATAAAAAGAGGGCCATGAATGAGAGTAGAATCGATGATTCACTCTTTCAACCTTGATTTGCCCTTGAAGGGGTTTTGTTGGAAAAATGTAATTTGACCATAATCTACCCCTTCCACTATTGTATGGGGTTTGAATATCCTTATTATACCTTCTGTAACAGGATGAAGACTCAGAGGTGTAATTTCAGGTGTGGTGGAGTCTGAAGGGAAATGGCCTAGAAACAGTCGGCTCAAATTCCACTTGAAGGCACTTCATACGAGCGGCTGAAGAAAATATGAATACATATAAACTGAAATGATATTGTAATACTGCTGAGCCTTGAAGAACAAGGAAGTATTCTCAGAGGGAACTTATTTCAAGGAAATTAATCCTCTCTCACCTTCATTAATGTTTTTATGGACGAGTGAAAGGCGAAGAAATTGTATATGCTGTTGAAGCAAAACAATAGAGACTAATTGCTCATATTTTGTTTGTTTTTTGGTATGTTATTAGGATCCCCAGTAGCTGTTGTGAAAGCAGCAGCTACACTTCCTGGGGTCCACAAAAAAACATGACATAAGACGGAACATTAATAGACAAGAACAGCTCACGGACAGAACAACATAAAACATGTGTTTTATAAGAACAAGCTATACCAAGTCCTTTTTGAAGTGCACTGCTGCTACATACTGATGGGTCTATTCATAGATTGAAAGCTTCTTCCTATAAAAAGGTACATTATTTGTAGAGTTTCCAAACGGAAGTTACTATACACTAGTAATTGTATGGACTGCTTATTACCATACGATGTAGGGATACATTAAAGGAATGGTTACTCAGAGACCTTTGGAAGTTTTCATTTTGGACTAACGATAGCCTTTACCTTGAAGACATGGCCTTGGTACTTTGCTTTGCAGCTCAGCCCCAGAAGATAGGATGGATCTGTCTTGAATGGAGCGTACTGGCTTCATGGAAATGCAGAGCAACCTCAGACATCTATTGAGTGACAGTTTGGCAGGTCTAGCTGAAATCGCCGCACCAACCCCCCTTAACCACAGTTGTGACTATGGAATATGGACAGTGGCAAATTGAGATTCATCAGGCATACGTTCTTGCTCGCCGAAATCTATATTCAATTTTGGAGCATCTGTTAAGGCAGTGGCAAGCCGAGACACACTGGGATGGAGAATCGCTTAAGTGTTCTGAGATTGGGCGCAGCGAAAAGCTCTCTTTCCCCACCATTAGAGATGGGGAGTGTTTTAAAATCGGTTCCTTGGGAAACAACAACACACTCATCATAAACTCATGCAGATACTCGCATGAAAGGAGCTGCCATTTTGAGTCTATTTCACTGTCAATGATATCACCACCATGGCTCTTCTTTTTTTACTATTGGCATGAGTCCAGAGTCCAGTCATATCAAATCAAGCAGTGTCAAGTACTAGTATTTTTCTTCAGAATAATTAGGAATCTCTCTGTCAGATTACGTATGCATGTTGGGCTTAGATCTCCCCATTAGCAGTGAGGGTTTTCCTGGGGACTGTAATTTAGACGAATGATCCACAACCATCCAGTCTCATGAGCTCATCAGATTTAGAGAGGTATGTTACACCTAGAGAGCCTTTCAAACAGCCTTGAACACTTCTAGCACTGCAGTGCCTCGTATACTGCTGTCCCAAGCACAATACTAGTGGGGAAAGCACAGGCAGCTGCATAGCATAGCATTATGTATTCTCAACTGGACTGTTTTCTAGATGCATCATTTAGGTAATCGTGTTTGAGTCTTCTAAACCAAGTTGGATGAGATAGATGATCAAGAAGGAAACAGAAAGAACATTTCCGCTAGACTAGATACCAAGGCAGAACTCCCTGTCTCTGAATCCAAGATAAACACAATATTTGTACAAGAAAAACACCTGCGACGACTGAACAATTGGAATACCAACGACCTGGACTATATGGCAGCTAGTGCTCAAGCGTGCCTCATCATTTGACCATGCTAATGAGGACTTGTAGAGGAGAGGATGTGAAGACGTGATTATCATTATTTGCAGGAAATGGACTTGAAAGGTCAGGACACTGATTACACCTGCAGGTGAAGTTCACCCCACAAAACAACATGAGGGCAGAGAGAGGGCATTGTTAACACAGCCTTACAGGAGTTTCAGGTTTGCTTTGA
The DNA here is from genome assembly GCF_034236695.1 of Oncorhynchus nerka. NCBI lineage: Eukaryota > Metazoa > Chordata > Actinopteri > Salmoniformes > Salmonidae > Oncorhynchus > Oncorhynchus nerka. Next base: position 60,913,682 of record NC_088401.1, read on the forward strand.
TGACACAGGAGCCAAAATGCATATCTGGTGGCCAACCTGCTCTGCTCAGATCAGAACAATAACCTTGGCCTTTGCACCCTCTGAGATCCAGCTGTTGTTCTGCTGTTACTGTGGTTCAGATGCAAATTGTACATGGTTACAGTACACAGCAGCGCAATCCAAGTGAGGTCAGCCTAAAGGTCAGCTTAAAGGTCAGCCTAAATTGATATAGCAAATGTCCAGAAGGATTTTGTATTTTTTATTTGTTCATTCAAACGTTGCATTGAACTGTTCCAAGCAACAGTGAAGCGGAAGCTACGTTTTCCTCTAAAGGTACATTTATTGAGAACATCAAAAGCTGATAAGTACTAAATGAACGTTCCCAGTCAATCACATTTGTTTAGCAGTTTTCCAGAATAGAAAATAACAGATCTCCTGCATAGCAAGATATTGCATTCTTGATTGAATATGCAGCGGGGTTTCTTTTTGTTTAAAATTGGTAACACTGTGTATAATGCTTTGACAAGTTTAATTAACCAATCAAATCGTGCATTCTTGGAGCACACATATAATTGCATTGTTGTCTTGCCCTTGAAACTTGGTCATCAGGTTTGATTGAATATCCTAGTGTATTTCCTCAAAACCGTCCCTCCATATGATAACAAAGCTTACCCAAATCTCAAATATTCCCTGAACGCATGCGAGTGGTAGTACCTTCTATCATCCCTGTTTGCATGCAAAATGGGCTCCATTTTTAAGAGCCTTAGAGAATACATGATGGTGCCAGTAAAGCTGTTTATTAGCTCGTAGTGAACAATGAGCCATGTCAGCTGATAGAGGAAGGAGGTCTTTCCTAGTTCCCCGGGAAGCTGAAGATAGTAAAATGACAATCAATAAGCATGCTTCATTTGTTTTATGCCCAGTCTCCAAACACCCCCAAGTAAAAATATATTATTTTCTCGTTTTTTGGGCCAGATCTCTTCTCACAACGGTGCCATTGATTCCAGAGTCAGTTTATTAAGCTAAACAGTAAACCGTCCAGATACCACCAATGGCTTACAGCTTCATGTGCTGCATTCTATGGCTATTTCAAATAATACATGCACAGTTTTTCAGAGAAAATATAGCTGTATATACTATATATATTGCTGTGTAGAAATATCTCAATTGGAGGGCTTATTCAATTACAATAGCTATTTTATATGAATTGTTTCAAGTCAGAAGGCACACCCCATGCACATGTAACACTTTGTAGACATAATGGTAAATGACAGCTGGTACGTTGATATTTGTTTACTCAAGAGAGAGCGAGAGCTTACTTTGTGAGTCCAATTTAACATGAAGTGAAATACTTGTCAGTTGAGGCAACCTCATTCTATGTTCAGGCTCACACAACACCTTGCAATGGCTCTGTCACTCATCCACCTATCATGTTTTCACTGCTGGTGGAACATCACTGTAGAGGAAGAAACAAAGGTCACCGACAGCTCTGGGTTCACATACTATTTGAAATAATATCACTTTATCTGTACTTGCTTGAGCTTGCCTTGCTTAATGGACCAGTTGTAGTTCCAGCACTGCAAGCCCCGCCCGTATGGCACTCCAGGCAGACTTGATTAAACACTTAAAGAATTTGAAAGATTTCAAGTAGTAGTTGAATCCATGTTTGCTCACCAGTGCTGTTTTATTTTATTTTATATTTGATCAAATAATTGACCCCCTTTTTCTTCCAATTTCAATCTGATCTTGTCTCATCGCTGCAACTCCCCAACGGGCTCAGGAGAGGCGAAGGTCGAGTCATGCGTCCTCTGAAACATGACCCGCCAAACCGTGCTCCTTAACATCCGCCAGCTTAGCCCGGTAGCTAGCTGCACCAATGTGTCGGAGTCACCCTGCAGGTGCCCGGCACGCCACAAGGAGTCGCTAGAGCATGATGAGCTAAGTAAAGCACCCCCTGGCCAAACCCCCCCCTAACCCAGACGATGCTGGGCCAATTGTGCGCCAATTGTCACGGCCGATTGTGAACCAGCCTAGGATCGTACCTGGTGACACATCTCTAGCACTGCGGTGCAGTGCCTTAGACCGCTGCGCCACTCGGGAGGCCACCAATGCTATCCTCATCATACAAGTGCAGTTAAGCCAGTCACATGCTTCCCAGTCAAAACAGTGTGCGTGTATATTATAACACCATTTTGTTACATTTTCTTGTAAATTACATTTTTCTTGAGGCAAGTTGAAGTGTGGCCCTTGGTCAACAGTACTACTCCTAGTAGGAGTGGGAACATGATGTTTTTGTTGTCATTCAAGGAGAGACGACTAGTTTTCATGCACAAATACTAAACAAAACACCTGTGCAACTGAGACCTCCTCGGCAAAAAATTCAAAATTAACGACAGATTTCTTGATTTACTATTTTGAGGAAGTGTTTCAAGCTATGTTGCTGCTACAGTGGCTCAAGAAGGACTAAGGACTAGAGTAATATTGACACTTCCCCCCTTTTTTCTAGCAAAGGTCTTTAGGGAGTATTCGAGCACAGACGATCGCTTCGCTGAGCCAGGTTCTGCTAGGAGCAAACCGAACCTATGTATGCGGACGCCTTAAGAGGGCAAGAAACATGCATCTGGTTTTTCTTTTTAGTTTCCAATCCCAAATGGGAACTGCACTCCATTTGCCACTTGGCAGTGGTACATAAACTTTAATTTACATCTTGTTGGCAAGTAATGATAGAGAATGGGTAGCCATTCTATAATTCCACACCAGGAACAATGCAGTTGAACATAGATGCTAAAGGACAAGGCACAGTGGCTAAGTGGGATTGATTTACCAGCCTCACCTAGAGAGAGTGAGTGAGTGAGTGAGTGAGTGAGTGAGTGAGTGAGTGAGTGAGTGAGTGAGTGAGTGAGTGAGTGAGTGAGTGAGTGAGTGAGTGAGTGAGTGAGTGAGTGAGTGAGTGAGAGAGAGAGAGAGAGAGAGAGAGAGAGAGAGAGAGAGGGGAACCCGGACAGTGTCTAGTCGCTGATATTAATGGGGGGCTTTGGGGATGACGTGTAGCTTTCGGCTGTGGTGCTTGCCCCCTGGTTGTTGACAAGTAGAGAAGTCGATGGTGATTGGTTTCGCTAGGGGCTATTTGTGCAATCAGCATGTGCATATGGTGTATGTCTAGAATATGGAGATTATATTCTGTATCAGCGTGTGAGAGGTAATCACGACATGACAGAGATCAATCCCTCCACTGTTATGCTTGTTGAGGCACAGAATAGGTCTGAGAATAGAAGTAACCCCCTGTGAGAGGGTTCTGAGAGAAAGGAAAGACTCCCTCATGCCTTTGAAGTGGTGACCCTTCTTGTTCTTGTCAGAGCAATCAGAGCAGTAATCTTTTTGGTGGGAATGTGTAATGTGGGCTTCCCGGTATGAATATGATTACAGTAAGACTTAGTTTATGACAAGTGATGGAAAGTATGTTTACTGTGAAGCTATTCTACGTGCCACCCTATTGTCTCACACTGTCAAAGTCAACGCAGTCACCAGCTGTGTTGTCTCAAATCATAATACTCATTTGCTTTATAGGGTATTTTGATAGGCGTGAGTGCTAACTACCGTGTTGAAAGCAAAGACTGTTTGCAAAGTCTGGTCCTCTCTGCGTTTTACTGTTAGAATTACTGCAGTACTATGACCCCAACAACTCATTGTAACACATCTAATTGCATTCTATTATGTTGTAACACCTCTAGGCCTACAAAACAAGTCCTCTTTGGAGGTAGTCTCCAATTTGGTTGTCAGGGATACTTTTCCTAGTCAGTCAAAAACAACCTCTGAGCCTGAAAAAAAGTTTAGTTACAGAGGCAGGATTCAGCAGTCTAGGACTTCAAGCAATAACCTAAGCCTGATTTGTTCTGTTTTCTGTAATCCACGCCACTTGGGGATAGGTACTTTATACATAAATACCAAAAAATTGGTTGTTGATCGAAACATTCATATCTCCTTATTCGGAATAAAATTACATATTGCAGTGCATGTCTGGAGGTAAACTATGGAGCAACTAGCTCTATATAGAGCTATCTCTACTGGTGTATGTTGACTGTAAATGGAGACAGAACATTATACAGAGGTCTCTTTACTGTAGCCCTGCTCTATTCAATGACTGCTGTGGGAGTAGCTAGTCCCAAAGCAGAAGGGAATTGAAAAGGTCACTACACAAGAATGAGAGAAGACCGCACACTCCATTCAACATTCTCAATGGAGGTCTTGCGTTACAAGGGCTTATTCATTTCCCCGAGTCCCCCTCGGGGTGACGTCCCCAGATTCAGCCCAGAGCCCAGTGCTTTTTACCGGCACCAGCACATCTTACGTTTCATTCTAAGGACACGATACTAACATGTCATACCAATTTAAACAACAGCAAACATTGACTGTAGGTTAGACGTGTGGTCACGACACTCAGAAACCCTGCATCTTAAATGGTGATGTTGCATAACATTCACTGCAACATGTTGATGAGGTCTTCAGAGTAACTAGTTAATAGCTGGAAAAAGCAGCAGCACTGGACCAGTTGAACCGGCGTATATGAGTGATACTGTGTTTTTCTGAGCTCACTCACGACCGGAGACGTACACTTTGAATACATCCAGAATGGGTCATTTAAATGCTCTCGAAGCCATGTTTTGTCAAATTGAAAGTGTGCAGATTATGTTTAAATGGACACCGAGAGCTTTTTCAGAAAAAAAAAAGCTCACTAAGGCAATTTCTACCACTTAGGCAGGCCAAGGTGGTATACATGTAAACAAATATCAATATAACTAATGGGCCTCGCTATCAGTTCTTTGAATCAAGAGGAGTCTGACGCTGTGTCCTGCTACCCCACACATTACATTTTTTAGAGCGGTCATTAAGGTCATTAGCCACCTTATTAACCCAGACTATTGATGCCAACATGTATCTTATCAGACCACTATGACTTTAGACTGGAAGGAAGACATGCTAAACTGGACAAGCATTTCATTGGTGGATGTCTAACATCCAGCAATGACAGAAAGAGACTTCGGCCTATTAGAAAGCGTCACCAAAAATGTTTTTAGGAACACACATTGTGTGTCATAGGCATTTCCAGGTCCTAATCACCAGTGACCACATGTATCTAGGCTGATAAGCAGATTTCCGCTCGTGTTGTTGCCAAGGGGATTAGCCACGGATTAATATATCACTGACAGGCATTTCCCCTTATTGGATCCCCATTATCGCCATGGAATGATGGTCAGTTACAACAATGTCATAAAAATCTGGGTGATTATCACATTTTAACTAATGCATCTATCAGCCACTGTATCAACTGCTTCAGTGGACACAGATCCAGTCCAAGAACACCATTCAACTAAATTATTTATCAGCGCCCCTGACATTTAATATCCATAAATGGGCATTCTAATAACTAATACAGTTCTGATCATCTGGAGAAAAAAAATTGTATTGCCACGGAATAATGGCAATAGCATAAGGATAATGTGGCCATTGATTTAGGTGCTGTATTGCAGGTTGTGAATTTAAATGGTCCAATGATTAAAAAAAACAGAATCAAATCAAATCAAATGGTATTTGACACTTGCGCCAAAAACAACAGTAGACTTTACCGTGAAATGCTTACAGAAAATAATATTGACAAAATAAACTAAAGTAAAAAAACAAACAATAAAATAACAATAACGAGGCTATATACATATGGTACTGGTACCGAGTCAATGTGCGGGGGTACAGGTTAATCGAGGTAATTTGTACATATAGGTAAGGGTAAAAACAAAGGGGGGAGGGGGGTCAATGTAAATAGTCCATGTGGCCATTTGATTAATTGTTCAGCAGTCTTATGGATTGAGGATAGAAGCTGTTAAGGAGCCTTTTGGACTCAGACTTGGCGCTCCAGTTCTCTGCGGTAGCAGAGAGAACAGTCTATTACTTGGGTGACTGGAGTCTTTGACAATTTTTGGGGCCTTCCTCTGACACCGCCTAGTATATACAGTTGAAGTCGGAAGTTTACATACAGCTTAGCCAAGTACATTTAAACTCAGTTTTTCACAATTCCTGTCATTTAATCATAGTAAAAATTCCCTGTCTTAGGTCAGTCAGGATCACCACTTTTATTTTAAGAATGTGAAATGTCCGAATGATGATGATGAAATTGTTTAACTTGGGTCAACCCTTTCAGGTAGCCACACGCTTCACACAATAAGTTGGGTGAATTTTGGCCCATTCCTCCTGACAGAGCTGGTGTAACTGCAATTTCTACCACTTAGGCAGGCCAAGTTGGTATACATGTAAACAAATATCAATATAACTAATGAGCATCGCTATCAGTTCTTTGAATCAAGGGGAGTCTGACGCTGTGTCCTGCTACCCCACAGATTACATTTATTAGAGCGGTCATTAAGGTCATTAGCCACCTTATTAACCCAGACTATTGATGCCAACATGTATCTTATCAGACCACTATGACTTTAGACTGGAAGGAAGACATGCTAAACTGGACAAGCATTTCATTGATGGATGTCTAACATCCAGCAAAGACAGCAAGAGACTTCGGCCTATTAGAAAGCGTCTTGGCTAATTTATTTTGATTTTCCCATGATGTCAAGCAAAAAGGCACTGAGTTTGAAGGTAGGCCTTGAAATACATCCACAGGTACACATCCTTTTGATTCAAATGAAGTCAATTAGCCTATCAGAAGCTTCTAAAGGCACAGTCAACTTAGTGTATGTAAACTTCTGACCCACTGGAATTGTGATACGATGTATTATAAGTGAAATATTCTGTCTGTAAACAATTGTTGGAAAAATTACTTGTGTCATGCACAAAGTAGAAAACTTTAGTTTTTAAACAAGACATTTGTGGAGTGGTTGACAAACGAGTTTAAATGACTCCAACCTAAGAGTACGTAAACTTCCGACTTCAACTATAGGTCACTGATGGCCCCTTACGGTCAGATGCCGAACAGGATTCTTTCGATGGTGCAGCTGTTTTTTGAGGATCTGGGGACCCATGCCAAATCCTTTCAGTCTCCTGAGAGGGAAAAGGTGTTGACGTGCCCTCTTCACGACTGTCTTGGTGTGCTTGAACCATGATAGTTTGTTGGTGATGTGGACACCAAGAAACTTGTAACTCTCTACCCGCTCCACTGCAGTCGCATCGATGTTAATGGGGGCCTGTTCGGCCCTCCTTTTCCTGTAGTCCACGATCAGCTCTTTGCCTTGCTCACATTGAGGGAGAGGTTGTTGTCCTGGCACCACACTGCCAGGTCTCCGACCTCCTAGATATAGGCCGTCTCATCATTGTCGGTGATCAGGCCTTCCATTGTTGTCTCATCAGCAAACTCAATGATGGTGTTGAAGTTGTGCATGGCCACACAGTCATGGGTGAACAGGGAGTACTGTAGGGGACTAAGCACACACCGCTGAGGTGCCCCAGTGTTGAGGACCAGCATGGCAGATGTGTTGTTGCCTACCCATACCACCTGGGGGCAGCCCATCAGGAAGTCCAGGATACAGTTGCAGAGGGAGGTGTTAAGTCCCAGGGTCCTTAGCTTAGTGATGAGCTTTGTGGGGACTATGGTGTTGAACACTGAGCTTTAGTCAATGAACAGAACTCTCACACAGGTGTTCCTTTTGTCCAGGTGGGAAAGGGCAGTCTGTATATGGACTTGCAGCACCTTATATGTACATGGACCTGCAGGACCTCCACCAGCCACAGCTAAGTAACATTATGCAGTTGCTGTACTCATAATATGCAGGAGAACTATCGCCTTATGGTTAGGATAGCTGTTTTGCAAGCTTGGCTCCAGACGCAATCATTAGGCAAGGGCAATTTAAGTGTAGGAAAGGATGATACAGCATCTGTGCAACCAGTAAATACAGGGAGTAGTGTTAATCCCCCCTATAGTCCCGCAGCCAGACAATTTTCTGTGGCTTCTGGAAAGAAATGCTGATGGCATGCTCTACTTGTGTCACTCTTTCAGCTGATAGAAACTTTCAACTTTCCATTAAGGAACGATTCAAAGTCAGAGCCTTAGCCTTCCCAGGTCTCTCTTCCACCCGTTACGGGGACTGAGCCGCCAAAGCCTCCAACCATTATCTTTGATAAATTGAAAAACCTAGTCATTGGCGACTCCATTACCCACAATATTAGACATAAAAGTATAGTCTAGCAATCATACACTGATTACCAAGGGGCAGGGCTACTGTAGAGGCTAATCTGAAGATGGTGCTGGCTGAAGCTAAAACTGGCAAGTTTAGGGAGTATAGGAATATTTTTTATCCACGTTGGCATCAACAATGTTAGGTTGAAACAGTCAGAGGTAACCAAGTGCAACATAGTTTCAGAAGTGTGACTTAGCTCGAAAGATGTGTCAGCATTGAGTAATTGTCTCTGGCCCCTTCCCAGTTAGGGGGAGTGATGAGCTCTACAGCAGACTCGCACAACTCAATCACTGGTTGAAAACTGTTTTCTGCACCTCCCAAAATATATAATTTGTAGATATTAGTCCCACTTTCTGGGACTCACCCACAAAGGACCAAGCCTGGCCTGCTGAGGAGTGACGGACTCCATCCTAGCTGGAGGGGTGCTCTTATCTTATCTATCAACATAGACAGGACTCCTCTAGCTCCACAATGAGATAGGGTTCAGGCCAGGCAGCAGGCTGTTAGCCAGCCTACCAGCTTAGTTAAGTATGCCCCTAGCACAGTCAGTGTAGTCAGCTCAGTTTTCCCCGTTCAGACCGAGGTCAGGCAAAACTGAACATGGCGGTGTTCGCCTTAGCAATCTCATTGGAAAAAAATACCTCCTCCATTCCTGTCAATATTGAAAGAGATTGTGATAATACCTCACATCTCAAAATGGGACTACTTAATGTTAGATCCCTCACTTTCAAGGCATTCATAGTCAAATAATTAATCACTGATCATAAACTTGATGTAAGTGGCCTGACAACAATGGCTTAAGCCTGATGAATTTACAGCGCTAAATGAGGCCTCTCCGCCTGGTTACAATGATGACCATATTCCCTGCACATCCTACAAACGCGGAGGTGTTGATAACAATTATGAAAGCAAATTTCAATTAACGGAAAAAACAAATTACTGCATTTTCGTCTTGAGGTTCTTGTCATGAAATCCATGCTACATACATAATCACTTTTTATAGCTACGGTTTACAGGCCACCTAGGCCATATACAGCTTTACTCACTGAGTTCCCTGAATTCCTACCGGACTTCATATTCACGGCAGATAATATTCATATTTTTGGTGACTTCAATATTCACATGGAGAAGTCTACAGACCCATTCCAAAAAGCTTTCGGAGACATCATCGACTCAGTCGGTTTTGTCCAACATCTCTCAGAACCTACACATTGCCACACTCATACCCTGGATCTAATTTCGTACCATGGAATTGATATTGTGTATCTAAATGTTTGTTTTCTTCATAATCCTGGATTATGGATAATACACTTTATTCAGTTTTCAATTGCAACAAATAATTCTCAGTCAACCCAAAGATACCCAGATGCCCTTCCAGACTCCCTCCACTTACCCGAAGACATTGGAGTACAACAATCTGTTAACAACCTAACTGAGGATCTAAACTTAACCTTGCGTAATATACTAAATGTGATCGCACCGCTAAAAACTAAATAAAATTGGTACAAGAAACTAGCTCCTTGACAAACAGAAAATACCCTAGTCCTGAAGCAGGCTTCCAGAAAATTGGAACAGATTTAAAAGTCTTCCGACTAGCTTGGAAAGAGAATGCAAAACTGCACTGCTGCTCAATCAGCCAACTTTTCCAACATGATTGAGGATAATAATTTAACCACCTAACCAAGGATCTAAACGTAACCTTGCGTAATACCCTAGATGTGGTTGCACCGCCACAGTGTCCCCGGCACCTCCCTGTCTCAGTCCTCGATATGTATGCTGCAGCAGTCTACATATGGGGGCTTGGTTCAGTCTGACCGATCTGGTATGATTCCTCTCTCTCTCAACTTGTCCCAGACCTGCTGTTTCAGTCTCCATTGATTTGATAGAGCCCTTTTTACATCAGCAGTTGTCACAAAGTGCTTTACAGATACCCAGCCTAAAACCCCAAAGAGCAAGCAATGCAGATGTAGAAGCACAGTGGCTAGGAACAACTCCCTAGAAAGACATGTAAAGGCAATTAATTTTAAGATTCTACCTTAGAATAACAAAGTGTGATAAAATATTAAAATAATCAGCTGCTGCTTTTAAGTGAAGTTGGGTTGCCCTTGTACATCGTGGCTAAATTAATTGGCTTTTCTCTCCAGAAGGGGTTTTGTTTGTTCACTAGAAGTTCGCCAGAAGTCATGCGGCTTGCTAATTGGCTCAGAATTCTCCTGGGTGCACAATGACGATGTCATTCCCCAACTTGTCTGGAGAGACGTTGATGAGATGTTCTAAAGCTTAGGCCTCCGATAATGACTTGGTATTCTTAGTATTCTGTGCAGTGCTTTACGAAGCAACAACAGTTGTTGATAATAAGTATTTTCTAAAAAAGTTGATCCTATTAATGCATGAGTGGCTCATGAGTTATCAGGTAAGGGAAAGGGGATATCTAGTCAGTTGCACAACTGAATGCATTCAACCGAACGATGACTTGTTTCAAGAAGCTAGGCGTATGTCGTACATCACTAGTTCGCAGGAGAGGCATTTGAACGTAATGTTTTTATTTGAATCAACAACAACAATAATTCTTCAGAAATACCTCCTGGAACATGTGAACTTTCATGTGCCTTAATAACAAACTTGTATGCCATCTGTAAATATGAAGAGAAAAAAATGACAAGCCTAGTTGGTTTAGCCACAGAAATGCTGCCATGTAGCATGCTTCTGTCTGTAATATGAGTTGCTCAGTATGTGTAGATAATCCTTGCTACCATGGATTTTTTTGAAAGATATAACGTTAGCCATGGTGAACTGCAAAAGTGTTGCTACTGCTCTCAGCAACATTACTGCCCTGATTTTTTTCAGAAAGTCATTTTCATTGCAAGTTAAAACATACCATTGGCTAGCTAGCGAACATCTGCTTGCTGGCTCGCTAGCTAAGGTTACATGTATGATCTGTGTAGTAATATTATTCATATCTCAGAAATCCATTTGCATGGCTAGTTATAGCCTAATGTTAACCAACTAGCTAACATTGAACCTAGTTGGTTAGCTTTAGCTACCTGAAGATTCATACTACAGCATTTAATGCCTGGTGGCTAGCTATAACAATCTGTTTGTACTGTAGCTATGGGTTGGGATTATAGTTCATTGTTTAGCTAGCTAGCTACAGTACATGTCTAAACAAAAGACTCCACTTTGCCAAATGATTACATCACCCATCAAGTTAGCCAGGTGTGTCTGGGGGTGATTATGACTATCTATTGTATTTCATGAACATGTGTACATGTCTAGACAACAGTGACTGATCCACTTAGATAGATGTGGCTGGGGGGTGGTTAAAGCTTTTCTTTCATATGACCCATTAATTTAGACAAGTGTGTCTGGGTAAGAATCATCTAATAATGAAAAAATATTTATATATTTTCTATTTTTGATATTGCTACTATGCAAATTTGCAAGCAACAACTTCACTGTACCATTTACACATTCTGTATCCTGTCCCTGTGACAAATAAACCTTGATTTGATATAGTGTGTGTTTACCAGAGACGGTAATGTGAAGGACAATGTGACCTGCACCAAAGTCAGACTAGGATATACCTGGAGTTTTTCCTTATTGTATGCCACTACTTTCACCATTTTCAGTCTTGAAATCTTTGGTTGTTTAGTACACTACCTTACTCACTATGTTTAGCACATAGCCTCACATGTGAATCCTTAAAGAGATGGGTGGAGCTAAGGCTTAAGAGGGTGTGAACAATGCTGAAAGGGTGTAGACATAGAAGACATCTCCAGTAGGAGTTCCAAATATTCAAAGGCCATTTTCTCAACAGTGGGGTTATTAAGTTGATCAAATTTCAAAGCAGAATTACTTTCCCATTGTTCCTCAACTGCAGTGTATGATATATCATTTTGTAGCTCTGAGTCTCTACTTTTATCCAATGTAAAAACACAATTGCAAATTGTGCAACATAAGACCGAATTGAGGTGGTTGGTTACAAATGTGTCTTCCGCATTGAACCCCTCTGAATCAGAGAGAGGGGAGGGGGCTGAAGGGTTATAGCATGCAACTTTCATGCATGACAATTTTGCCATGAATTGCCCCCAAGAGAATAACCACATGGTATGAAATATGTGCCCTTTCTTCTCAGCACAGTCACACTGCTGTCTAACAGGCGATGGGATCCCACACTGAATCTATTATCAGACTGCATGCAGGATGTCTCTTGGGAAGAGTATTGCTTTGCCACCTTCCTGTTATTGATGGCCATCTGTGTTGATATGTGAATTTGCCGGACATTTCCGTTTGCCATCTTCAGGAGATTCATCATTTTATGGTTCACAGCAATTATAGAATGAGCATAATGTTGTACAACATTTTGCCACATGCATTGCATTTGGTCACGGAAATCATTCATTTATTAGGGAATGCTCTGATGACCTACATTCCTCAAACTCAACTCTGGACCTCGAAGCCAGCGCTACTGCATTATTGCATTGTTCCCCTCTAATCAGGAACTGATTTAGGCCTGAGACACCAGGTGAGCGCAATGAATTATCAGGTAGAACAGAAAACCAGCAGGATCCCGGATCTTGTTGAGTTGAATGCCCATGACCAAAATATTGACAATTCGATGTGTGAGTCAATCTGCATGCATATCGCAAACACAAAACTGCTTTATAAATATAATACAATAGGACAATAGGACAAAACAATACAATGAAAAACATGAGTTTTATGTCATTGTAAACTGAGTTTTAAGTACATGTAAGCTAAGATTTATGGGTCAATATCACAAAACACTACCATTTGGACCATGCCACATTTAACATTTTTATTTCCGAATTTGTATTCCTTTCATGTTTTACTATAAAAGGGAAATATTAGACTTAACATGTTGGCCAAGCTGCAGCACTTAGAGTTAGATCATTCTAAACACATTTTCAGTGAATCAGCTATATGATATGTCCACCCTGTTACGGGCATGCACTTAACTGTCTTTAATTACTTTCATTGGACTATTTTAATCATATTTACATTTTCATAAAGCTTGTGTCCCCTGTCAACCCTGTCCATTTGTTCTGATCAAATTATAAAGAAATAACAGATTTTGTATACAATGTGTGGTTTTATACAGAACGTCATCTAATTTGCACATTATCTTTCTAAATTGAGACAGGTATTAATTATATTTTATCCAAGTTTATAATTGTCTGGTGTTGGCTGTGTTTTACTCTTTAAAATACATTACAACAAATATTGATATTTGACAATGTAACTAAATTAATTTGAAAAAGATGCCAAGATATAACAGGATAGACAGCTATAACGGACAGAACATAAATTAAACCCTGAACACTGCATACTGAACACTGAATATAAACATCTACATAGAAATAGATATAGTAACAACGTTGGAACTGCTATATATTCATTGTGAAAAACAACACAGAAATACATTGCCCATACAAAATCATTGAAATTAGCATTAACACACATTCCTGTCCCTCTCTTCCTCCTGCCCTCTCTCGCTCCCCCTCTTTCCATCTCTCCCCCCTTTCACCCCAAATGCTCTTCCACATACTTCCATGTGGATTTTTCCATCTGCACAGAGCGTTTTTTAACAGCCTGTGGCTCTGCCATCAGACAAATGATCTGTCCATCAGAGTTCCAACAAATATCTTCCTTTGGACTTGGCCAGAAGAATGTGTTGATGCCATTCCGGTGCATGCGCTTCACCTTAATGTTATGTTCCTCTACATCCATGATGATGCCAGGGTATCCTTCATGGACATAATTGACAGACCACTCCCGTATGTGATTAAGTTCAATGGTGCCAGGTCGCCATGTGGTGTCAGCTTTGTCATGAGATGCAAGGCGCTGGTTAGATGCTGCAGGGTCACCCAGAGTTGACCCTTTGAGCTGAAAACAAGGACAGTCCAACATGCCACTATCCTTCTTGCACAGACAAGTAATGTCCCTGTATTTTATCTGGCCTGGCGAAACACTGATAACCTGATGAATCTTCATTGTTCATTTAATGGAATCTAAGGCAGGCATCAGAGGTGAGAAGAGATAGCATATGGTAAGATATAAAGAGTAACAAACACTGTATACATTTAAATACTCAACCAGCTACTGTACAAGAAAAATGTATTTACTGTATGTGTGTATGGGGAGGAAGGAGGGCTATTCTTATAATACTATACATGCTATATATACTGTAATTATGCAATACAATTTATGAACAAAAACACATATTTTGCAACACATTACTGCAAGATATTCATTTGTCCACCCTGTTGAGTGCATGTCCACCCTGTTATGTGTACATGGATAACAGGGTGTACAATAACAGGGTGGACATTTTGAGCTAAAATTAGCAACTATGCTCCAAGTGATCGTGATAAAGCTAGGATAATGGCTGCCACTTGAAAAGGAATTTGCATTGTTTGACAAATTTATTTTGAAATTATGAAATTCGATTAAGATCTTTTGTATTTTTGCTTAACAGGGTGGACATGTTATGCTTTCCCAGATCACATCACCAACATATAATGATGAAAATGTAATAGTATGAAATCTAGATACTCACCAGGTTCACCACAGTTGTTTTTCCGCCAAGGAAGTGACATAATTTCCTGTTTGTGATGTCATTGTAGAAAATATATATTATCTTAAAGTGCCAGTAACCACAATGTAATAGGGTGGACAACGACTTTGAGAACGTTCAGAAAACAGTCAATATTGTTATAAAAAGTGCAAAATTTAACATAAAAAGACTATACATAAAATAACATTTAATCAAGAAAATTTGAAAATTAGGAAATATAATTTTGAAATGTAGAATTTTATTCCTTATTCTCCTTGAAGTTGATTGATCAGCACTTGGGACATTGAAAAATTGCCTCCTTCCACTGAAATAAAATAGCCTAAAATGTACTTTGAACTCTATGTCATTAGCTAATTGTCTCCCAACATCAAGCATCCCCTAACTTCTGAAACTCTCTAGCAGTTGGAGGACTAAATCACCTTGAGCTCAACATTTAAATGGACTGGAAAATAACGGTATGTTTTGGGACTAAATGCACCCTTCTAGCTAGCTGACCACTGATTTTTATTGCAAATTATCTAAGTTAAGGTAAGTTTGGAGAGTAACATGTATACACATTTTGTAGGATACTCTGTATATCGTACAATCTGACTGCGCGACAGACCACACGTGGTGCCAGCTTGGTTGCTAAATGTTGATATAACTGCTAAGTAAGCAAAAAGGAAATAAATTGTAAGCGTTAGATAATACATATCACGAAAACAACTGTTGTCAAGCTTTACCATATCAAAATTGGAGTCCTCTGTCGGGAGCATTTTGCACTTTTTAATTATTATTATTTTTTTTTACTTTGAACCATTAACTTTTTGACACCTATCACTGTAGGCTAAGTTTAATCTAACAACAGCTACATAGAGGCAGAATTTAGTCAAATGTTACAATGTATGCATCAATATTAAACTAACTGGGAGACTAATTTTAAACAAAAAATATGGGTACACTCAGTTACTGTGAAAACTTTTATCATCAGCTTTCAATGCTGATGAGCGGCAGGTAGCCCAGCGGTTAGAGCGTTGGGCCAGTAATCGAAAGGTTGCAAGATCAAATCCCAAGCTGACAAGGTAAAAATCTGTCTTTCCTGAAAATCTTTCTTCCCTGAACAAGGCAGTTAAGCCACGGTTCCTAGGCCATTGCTGAAAATAAGAATTTGTTCTTAACTGACTTGCCTAGTTTAATAAAAGGCCAAAAAGAAATGCCACATGTCATTGTTATATGTTTAATGTTTATATTCAGAGTTGTCTTTCTAAAATGTGTATTGTGTGCCAAGTTATTTATCGACATGTATCTACCACCACAGCATGGAGTGAGGTGGACATGGTCCATGCCATGGAGGACTGAGGGGCAGGGATGGCTATCCGCCAGGCTGCCAAGGTTAGGCATCTTTTGATTTGAGAAGATTACCACGTGTATGTGAATTTGATCTGCTAGTAACAGTTTTTCTTTTCTTATCTACCAAGGTGCATGGTACCTCGGCAGACCCTGGCAGACAGGCTGAGAGGCCGGGTGACCCATGGTTGTCGCAGTGGACCACCCACATTGCGTTCACCAGAGGATGAAAATTCTCTGGTGCAGTACTGTATCTACAGCGCCAGCCATGGGTTCCCCTTTACCAGACAGAGGCTGATGGAATACGTTGACAAAATACGCAGGTATTTGTTGTTCTATGTGTTTACGTATGTTTATGTATGTAGAATGCTGGACTGAATGTTCTCAATGTGTGTGATGTAAATGTGGATGTGTATGGGGATGCCAAAACAAGCATTTTCATGCTGATTTTTCATGACAATTTTATATTTTATTCTGTTGTAGGTTTCAGCACCCAGGAGGAAACAATCTCACCACTGGGGAAGAGCTGATGGGAAATGTAAAGGAGGAGACACAAGAACCTGAGCATGAGGAGGCCGGACACCCTAGACGGGGGAGAGCTGAGTGTGCCACACATCCGACGATGGAAACCTTCTTTGCTTCTTATGAGAAGCACTTGGAGGAGAGTGGGTTGAGGGAGAAACCAAGACAAATCTATAACTGCGATGAGTCTGGGTTGCGTAGCGACCAGAGCAGGCACAAAGTGCTGGCCTGCAGGCACAAAGAGCAGGCACCAATGAGCACATCACAGTGCTAGCCTGCTTCAACGCAGCTGGGGAGGATGTCCCTCCGTTTATCATCTAAACCAAGTGTTTCCCCGGTGGCCACTACACACCAAGGTAGCTGGAGACCTCAGCCATTTTGACCACTCCTACATTGTAAACAAATCAGAATTTGCCAGAGTATGCCGCTACCCTTACCAGCGCTACAAGGACATACGCTATGTGGTGGAAGGGTTTAAAAAGTGTGGCCACTTCCCTTTTGACCATTAAGCCATTTAAGGGTCCCATTTAGTGTCGTCGCGGTCCCTACCGGGTTCCACTTCCGCCTCTCCTGGAACCAGCAGCACTGTGCCGTCCATCAGCACATCCTCCCCAGAGACCACAGGAGGACCCTCAGTGCTCCAGTCCCAGTCCTTGCTTCAGTCCCAGCCACAGCCCTAGCTCTAAAAGAGCACCCCCTAATAGAAAGGGGCTGATAGTGAAGGACCTGGGGCACATCCTTACTGTCCTGAAGTATCGGCTAGACCAATACAGAAGACTCCCTGTGGTTGCCACATGCCTCACCGGGGAGGAATACACGCGCCAGTGCCAGGAGAGGGGTGAGAAGGAGAGGTCCGAGGCAGAGGAGAAAGAGTTTCCGGCAGCCCTCAGAGGGCACGGGAGAGGGCTGCCATGGATGAGACCATCGACGCCATCGCCTCTGCTGGACCTCCCGCTGGAACCACTCCTGACAGCTGCATCACCATCACCAGTGCCTTCCAGTGTGCAACACCTGTAGGAGCCGCCAGAGCCCCCAGCTGCAGAAGAAGGCCACATGCCTAATCTCCGGGCCACACCATCGTCGGCACCTCAACCACACCATTACAAACACCAGCTCCTCCAAGCCATCATCGGCGGTTTCGTCCACCACCACGATGCACACCATCCCCCCTGTCTGTCACCACCAACGCAGCCTCCTCTGGACCAACTGCCTCCTCTATCTCCCCTGGCCACACCACCATAGCAGCCTCGTCTGGTGTCGTTGCCCCCTGCAATTTGAATACAGCCACCTCCACAGGTAAACACATGTTAAATGACAAAAAAATGACTGTTATGTGTTTTATAAACTGCAATGTTGAACCTTTTTTTCTTTTCTTTACATATCTACAGTCCATAGCACCAGCCTCAAGGCATGTCCACCTCCTCCAAAACATCTGAAGCTTCCTCCAGAGGTATTGTTGTAAGAAAGTTGAAAAGGGTTTTCATGGAACATGTTCTGTCTAACACTACTTTTTCTCTTAACTGCAGCACAGAAAAGGAAGAGAAAAGCGTCACCAGCTACCTCTGTCACGCCACCCATGGCAGCACTCTCAGGTACTTCATAATATTAGTTTTTCACTCTCAGTTGTATCAATTACTATTGTTGCAGTAGTACTTCTACATTTTGCAAAACCATGTTAATCAATTTGATGTGTTTTTGGGGGGGGGGGGGGGGGGGGTTCAAATAAAAGAAGACACCACCTGCTGTGCTCACTGCGGTGAGCGTGATCCACCTGCAAGCTCCCGGCAGGAGTGTAGGTCCTAGGTGCCATGGGTGTGCTGTGACTTCTGCCAGCACTGGTTCCACCGTAGGTGTGTGTAGTGGGATCTAGAGGTGGTGGTGAAGCTGGATTTTTATATACGGGGATGGAGGTCGAGATTTAATTGTTTGTTTTCATAGGAAATGATTTATTTGATAAAAAAAATACATGGCTAAAATATAATATATACTGATTCAACCAATCTTTTGTATTTCTTCCTTTACTTTCCAAGTGCATCTCTGCAACACAAACTCCAACAGTGTTTTAATTGTTCATGTCAATGCACGTGACTGAAATTAAAGTTCTATTTATTTAAACTCATTTATATTTTAGTATTAAACTGTTATCTACTTTCTCAAAACATAAGATTAATATGTAAAACAAATTATGAGACATTATTTGGTTACAACACTGAATATTTTGGTGAAGAACCGTATTTTAAGATTCCACAGGAGGGCACACCGGGCTATGCAATGAAAAGTTGACATGCAAGTCATTTGCAGAAGGCTAGCCAACTAGTCAACTATCTAGTAAACACTTCGGATACGAGGTCGGTTTCTCATTTTTGAACAAAATGAAACAGATATATTTTGTAATTGAAGAAAATATTAATAGATGGTGGCAGATCACTGGGGAGCCTATTGCCGGTAATAATGAACTTATGTTTTTTGCTAAGCCGTTTATCAAAAAGCTGATAGTAGTGGTATTTCCACTGAAACGTTAAACATGCTAATGGCTGACCTGTTAGCTAACATTTTTACGACACCGATAATCACAAAACATTGATGGCTTGATCACAAGATAACGCTGTTGAAGGTAATATATTTCTTAAACGATATTGAATATGCCAAATAATACGGGGTTCCACGCTATGCTTCTATTATCATGAAGGCATACACACAAGGATCCTTTTGAAATTGGATCCAGTGTATATTTGTTATATACAATTTTGAATGATTTATCTTCAGGACAAAAAAGAACCCTTTCAGTGATATTGACCCTTAAATGTAAATGTTATCTGAGTTTTATGTAAATGTAAACTGAGTTATTTAAATGTAAACTGAGTTTTATGTAAATGTGAACTGAGTTATTTAAATGTAAACTGAGTTTTATGTAAATGTGAACTGAGTTATTTAAATGTAAACTGAGTTTTATGTAAATGTGAACAGTTTCATGTAAATGTAAACGGAACTTTACGACCATCTAAACAGCAGTAGAAAACTTCATGAAAAATGCTGCATATTGTAAACATTCATGGTATAGAGAAATAACAGTACGTGGCGAGGACATGCCATTCCAGGTCATTTGTCCAGTGAGTTTAGGTCTTTAGTTTAACATTGGTGAGAGTAGTTAGGGTTACAAAGTGATCTACAAAACCACACGCTCCACAAGCCACCAGTATAAGTTCCCAACAAACGTCTCTACTTTCCATGCAAAACTCTACACAGACTAGATAAATCACACAGGATCGAATTACCTACCTCTGTTACATGTTAGCCTGATCTTTCTCAAATCATCCGTTCATGGCCCAATGCTTGACTCCATGCTAACACTGTCCTGAGTTGTAATGCTTAAACATTTCTCCTATTTCAGTTTTAACCGTAACATTTCCCTATATGGTAGAATAACCATCCAAAGGCCAACGTAGCTCCGTCACCTCACCCAAACAGGACAGGAATATGAAACCCCCCAAGCTTCATTCAACACGCGCCACCCTATCACAACTCTCTCAATTGAGAATATTTTCTCTCACTCTTCACCCAGCACATTAAGAAAGAATCAATTTGTCAGCTAACATTTGGGAGGGGAGGGGATGGGAGTCGATGATGGGGAGGACGGTGGTGGAGTGTTGCACCTTGGGTATCAGGTGTCTCCTACACTTTCGCAGGAGACGATGACGCCAGTTCGAGGGCCCCTGTGCAAATTAACTGAAGAGACAGAAACATGCATTATTGATCCACGGAGGCATAAGTGTCACGCTCATAGCACGGGATCGGGTTGTAATTAATCCACAGCCTGGTCCCAATCAAGGAGAGGATCATATCCCTCCCCCTCATCTCCCCCTCTTTTCAAACACTAGCTGCTTCCATTCTCCATTTAACACAGGAAAATAGGTCACCTGCCTACGGGGCAAAACTGCTGTGTAGCTAGCACCGTCGGGATAGGGAGCACTGACAGAAAAATACCTGAGCTTGTTTTCTGCAATATAGCAGCAGCAGAGCAGGTGCCTGTTGTTTTTGTGCACGAACTACCTGTCAGTGTGCTAGTATCCTGTAATTAGATCCCACACGATAACTTGTACGTCACAGCTATGGCTTCACATTGTAGAATCATGTTCTCCTTTACCACCACCACAACACATTTTCTGTATACCACTTGCTAGTCCTCATGTGCAAAATAGCATGCCTCAAGGACATTGAGATACAATATGCAATTAGAAATGTTTTAACAAATGTTGACCTTTTGTCTCTTTGATCCTTTGTGGGTGAATCTCAAATAATTGTTCTGTCTACATAAAAGCTGTACTTAATATGAGAGTTGCTGGAGTTCCAGCTGGGGGGGGGGGGGGGGGGTGCGTGGCTTGCAGGATTGACTGGCTCGTCGCAGTCCTTTCACCTCTAATGCCACTGCTGCTCGCATGCCCAGGTCCCAGTGGTGGAGGTCAGTGCAAAGGACAGTTCTCTAGCACAGGGTCCCAAGTGATGCCAAACAAACCCCTCTCACTTATTGTCTTTATGGCTTTCCTGACAGTTTCTTTGCACCGCAGTCATGTTGTGTAAGCTTTGCATTGCAGACACATGCCAGATCTCACAATGCCTGGATAGATGTTTAAGATATAACTAACCATAGCAATCTGATGCCCGACTGCTCAGTCAATGACCTGGCATGCAACCGTTGGTTGATGCAATGCAAAATTAGTAATGTAGTCAGATTGGAATGGACCACAGTGAATGGAGATGACAGTGAAATGGGAGTTTTGTGTTTTATGCCGCTTGGTGTCATAATCATACTA
This sequence comes from Oncorhynchus nerka, assembly GCF_034236695.1. Taxonomy (NCBI): domain Eukaryota; kingdom Metazoa; phylum Chordata; class Actinopteri; order Salmoniformes; family Salmonidae; genus Oncorhynchus; species Oncorhynchus nerka. The sequence goes on from NC_088401.1 coordinate 60,935,095, forward strand.
TGATTGTTGCTTGTCATTGTTGCAGTGACCTTAAACTAAAGTTAAACACTATTTTGGCTGTGCAGGCAGTATAAAGTTGCATCAAAGAAATACTGTAACTCGTCACATGCCAAGAGCCAAACAAAATTGTTAGCTTTTTTACAATCCAGCAGATATTTGACAGGATTCGTTCAGCTTTGTCACACGTGAAATTGTATAGGTATTCCATTTACGCCAGTTATTGAAGCTTGCTGTTGTTGCTGAGTGCCTAAAAACATAAATTTTCACACAGAAGTTCAGACCAAATGTGTCTGGAGAAAAGCACAGGCTGAAGAGTGTTTTGGTGAAGCTGTTTAGTGTTTCATGTGGTGTGTGAAAACTAAATCCCAACAGCTGCCCCGTTACTGTCGTGGTTAGTGAAGAACAAGCATAGCAGAGTAATTCCCTCTCCTTTCCAGAACAAATGAAGATATACTGTTGTGAATACCTATCATCACAGTCATTTGCTGTTTTAATTTGGTATCAAAATGAGCAGAAAATACAAAACCGCCTAATTTCCCTCCGTTCCACAAAAGTAGTGATGAACACAATGACGTGTTTACTTAAATGGTTGTACTACATGATGTGCACCATAAAAAACAACAACGTTTATTTGGCTTTTTCTTTGAATCAATCAAGTGATATGTTCCCTTGGCAGTTTATACAACAACATAGAAACAACCTAAACTAGTATAATGTGCCAGTCTGAGACCAAGCTATCCAAGCATTATTTCTCACAGGTAAATCAAATATCAATCATTTTTGGATTGGCAGATAAAGCCTAGTGACTTCACAACTTGCATAAGTATTAGGCTACACTGAAGACCCACATGCTGTAGCCCTGTGCTTGCGGTTCATCCTCCTATTGTTTCATTATGTGTAGGATGCAGCACAGTGATGCCTCACATAAACTGCCTCTCTGGACGTTCACCACCCGCATTCCGACCCCTTCACTTTTTCCACATTTTGTTATGTTACAGCCTTATTCTAAAATTAATTAAACAGATTTTCCCCTCATCAATCTACACTCAATACCCCATAATGACAAAGCAAAAACAGGTTTTAATATTTTTTTGTAAACACATTTTTGCTTTGTCATTATGGGGTATTGTGTGTGGATTGATGGAAAAATGATGAAAACATGTCATTTAATCTATTTTAGAATAAGGCTGTAACGCAAGACAATTAGGAAAAGGGGAAGGGGTCTGAATCCTTTCCGAATGCACTGTGTGTTAGTCACATCACACAACACACACAACCACCCTCATCACCACCCCCACCCCCCCCCATCCATCTAACTAAGTTGTTATGCCATGATGAACTGAACCAATTAAGCGGTGCATTTCTGCCGGGCAAAGATGCATCTCCTAATGACCAAGTCACCGTTCACAAGAGTGCTTTGCCATCCCTCCATCTATAGCCTCTCTACCTCATTACCATTCAGTCATTAGCCGTCACTCACACGGACCAGCCACTCTTATTTACAGTGAGATAAACTGCTGATCAGGGGGGTGGGGTGCGTGTTATAAATCATAATGCACTAACAATAATGCACTAACAACAATGGGTAGTTTTAACACTATTGGGGATAGGCCTGGTGGTGAAGTAAATCATACTAGATATGGGGTTTGTATAAGTACTTTGGTATGTTTATGGAAATATCCGTATAACAATATCCGACACCCAAGCTACATATGTTCCACTGTCCATACTAGCATACCACTTACAATAGAATACATAACCAATGTTGTGCTTAATAAGTGGTATGCTAGTGTGGATATTGGAACAAAGCCCCTGTTTTGAAAATAGGTCCAAGAAATTGGATTGCTGTTACTGGTACTTATTTAGTCCAAGGAGAGGGACCAGAGTGAGATATAACAGCATGTCTTTTAACAATGCATGTTAAAAATACTGCCATGATTGCAACAATATGAAAATGTATGTACACTACATGACCAAAAGTATGTGGGCACGTGCTATAACAGCATCCCCTCTTCTGGGAAGGCTTTGATTTAGATGTTGGAACATTGCTGCAGGGATTTGCTTCCATTCAGCCACATGAGGCCGGGCACTGATGTCTAATTCATCCTAAAGGTGTTTGATTGGGTTGAGGTCAGGGCTTTGTGCAGGCCAGTCAAGTTCTTCCACACCGATCTCGACAAACCATTTCTGTATGGACGTTACTTTGTGCACGGTGGCAATGTCATACTGAAACAGGAAAAGGCCTTTCCCAAAATGTTGCCACAAAGTTGGAAACACAGAATCGTATAGAATGTCATTTTATGCTGGAGCATTAAGATTTCCCTTCACTGGAACTGAGGGGCCTAGCCCGAACCATTAAAAACAGCCAGGCCATTATTCCTCCTCCACCAAACCATACATTTGGTACTATGTATTGGGGCAGGTAGCGTTCTCCTGGCATCTTCCAAACCCAGATTCGCCCGTCGGACTGCCAGATGGTGAAGTGTGATTCATCACTCCAGAGAATGTGTTTCCACTGCTCCAGAGTGCAATGGCGGCGAGCTTTATACCACCACTCCAGCCTATGCTTGGCATTGCAAATGGTGATTGCAAGGCTGTGTGATCAATTTTAAACACCTGTCAGAAACGGGTATGGCTGAAATAGACAAATCCACTCATTTGAAGAGGTGTCCACATACTTTTGTAAATATAGTGTATGATGTTTGTATTTGCCTCATAAAAATTTCACGAGACCTGCGTTGTCAGTTATGTGGCATTTCAAATCTCTATGAATCAATTTGACAAAACTTTGCTCCATAGTCAAAGTACAATATGATACAATTTCCCATTTAGCAATGCCCACAAGTCCATATTTGGCAAGCCATCTTTACGTTCCACATTCTAGCATAACATATTTACCTCAGGTGTCTAGGATATCTGCATTGTAAAGACTGATTATATTTGTTCACAAACTGTCCCTACCAAAGAAGCAGTGTATTACTGTATGCACAAAGCCTTTATACACTGAGTGTACAAAACATTACGAACATGGCATAGGCTAACCTGGTGAATCCAGGTGAAAGCTATGATCACTTATTGATGTCACTTGTTAAATCAACTTCAATCAGTGTAGATGAAAGGGAGGAGACAGGATTTTTAAGCCAATTGAGAGATGGATTGTGTGTGTGCCTTTCAGAGGGGGAATGGGCAACATAAAATATATACGTGCCTTTGAATGGGGTATGGTAGTAGGTGCCAGATGCAATGCTGCTAGGTTTTTCATGCTCCACCCAAATGACATCCAGCCAGCTTGACACAACAGTGGGAAGCACTGGAGTCAACATGGGCCAGCATTACCTTGGAACGCTTTCGACACCTTGTAGAGTCCATATTCTGACAAAAAAAGGTGGGGGGTGCAACTTAATATTAGGAAGGTGTTCATAATGTTTGGTATACTCGGTGTAAATATTTGATGGTGGGTTTGAGTAATGGCATTAACATTTCGAGCTGCACATTGTAATTCTGTATTTTAGAAAAGATCACAGACCCTTATTAAAATTATATTTCCCAAAACCAGAAATGTTTACATTCCAATTACAGCTCCTGAAAGTCCCACTCAGTAAGATGTGCATGCCATCAAAGAGAGGGCCACCGACAGAAACGTAAACATAGGATCAAATGCAGCCCATGTCATTTCCACATGTGAATAGCACTGCTGCTCTTTAAAAAAAGATGTACTTATCTATTTTTTACTTAACACTTATTTTTCTTAAAACTGCATTGTTGGTTAAGGCCTTGTAAGTAAGCATTTCACTGTAAGGCCTTTTTTGGCGCATGTGACAAATAAAATATGATTTGATTGGATTTCTAAGATAAGTAAAGTATATCTGAAGTGCACGAGAGGAACATTATTTTGCAAAGTCGTATATGTAGACATTGAGTAACAGGTCCTTAATTTCTTGGTTATATTACGAGTGGTGGGGAAAGTACCCAATTGTCATACTTGAGTAAAAGTAAAGATACCTCAATAGAAAATGACTCAAGTATAAATTTCACCCAGTAAAATTCTACTTGAGTAAAAGTCTAAAAGTATTTGGTTTTAATTGCTTCAACATACTTAAGTATCAAAAGTAAAAGTAAAAATCATAATAAAACGAGTACTTTTTGGTGTCACGGAAAATGTATGGAGTAAAAAGTAGATACTTTTTTTTAGAAAGGAAGTGAATAGTAAATATGAATAGTAAAGTACAGATAGCCCAAAAAAAACTACTAAAGTAGTACTTTAAATTACTTTACAACCCTGGATAAGACAGTTGTACTAATCTCGTTTAGGATATTAATTACTTATAGTACCAAGAACAGTAAATGCAAGTCTGTAACACAATCACAGAAACAAAACTTTCCAAACACATTCAACACAAACTTGAACCCTGTGCCACCTTTCCCAGTAACTCTCTATGGTTCTGCCTTCCCTATCACAGGGCTTCTCCTGTTTTTTCTTCTCTGTCTTTGCGATGAGCCCCATCTCCATGTTTAATTTAAACGTTTTAAAGATCCACAGAGGCTCCTTCTCATCCTCTGCCTTTGATGCGGCTCCAAAGTGTCCTGGCCAGCCTCTGACCCCTCAAACAAGGAACTGTGTAGGTCACCTGAGTAGAGTTTTGAGAGACGGCACCCCCACCAGACTGACCCTCTCGCTCTCCCCTCAGTCTCTCGTTCTTGTGCATTTTCTTCCTGGCAGTTAGGAGCTTGCTCGATAACCCTTTTCTTCACTCTCCTAAAATGCCTATTGTGTCGTTACACCACAAAAAAAGCACAAGAAAGAGCATTAAGACAACCAGCATCTCAGATTGTTCTGATATCATTTATGTTGTTAGAAACAGATATGATTAGTATTCCTGCAACGTTATTTTGTTGAAGTATAATTCGATATGTGAGAAATTAAGCTAATTGATTGCAACCAAATTGGCCATTATAATGTCCATATAATATTCAATAAATATAGTACATAACATCCGACTTGGACTAAACTTCATCTGTACAAACAATAGTACGCAACTATAAACATTATGGGACGACATACCGCTCAGGAAGAAGATGCGTTCTGTCTCCTAGAGACTTTGGTGCGAAACGTGCAAATCAATCCCAGAACAACAGCAAAGGACCTTGTGAAGAGGCTGGTGGGAACAGGTACAAAAGTATCTATATCCACAGTAAAACAAGTCCTATGTCGACATAACCTGAAAGGCCACTCAGCAGGGAAGAAGCCACTGCTCCAGAACCACCATACAAAAGCCAGGCTATGGTTTGCAACTGCACATGGGGACAAAGATCTTACTTTTTGGAGAAATGTCCTCTGGTCTGATGAAACAAAAATAGAACTGTTTGACCATAATGCCCATTGTTATGTTTGGAGGAGTTAGGGGGAGGCTTGCATGCCGAAGAACACCATCCCAACCGTGAAGCACGGGGGTGGCGGCATCATGTTGTGGGGTGCTTTGCTGCAGGAGGGCCTGATACACTTCATAAAATAGATGGCATCATGAGGCAGGAAAATGATGTGGCTATATTGAAGCTACATCTCAAGACATCAGTCATGAAGTTAAAGCTTGGTCACAAATGGGTCTTCCAAATGGACAATGACCCCAAGCATAATTCCAAAGTTGTGGCAAAATGGCTTAAAGTTGCTCCTACCCTCTACTTTTTTGAACATTTTGTTAAAAATCGCGCAACATTTCAGCGCCCTGCTACTCATGCCAGGAATATAGTACGTTCATATGGTTAGAATGTGTGGATAGGAAACCCTCGGACGTTTTTAAAACTGGTTAAATCACGACTGTGGCTATTACATAACGTGCGTTACATCGGAAAGCGCAGGAAAACCTGATCACAGAAAATGGAAATAAATATCCTTGCGCCACTTCCAGCAATTGTTAACAGTGAGCCGAATTAGATAAGACCGAGCATTCAACTCCCACAGCATCCCCATGTTGTCTAGAGTCTTGTGAATTGAATCCTCTTTGATTCTTGGTTGAACCGAAACAGGGGCACCACTTACCTCCGGTCTCCGCCCAGATCATTCCGGAAGAGCTCTCTCGTGAAATTTTTTCCAAGACGACAGCTAATGATTTTGACATCGCCTATGGATGATTTTTATCGCTTATTAACGTTTACTAATACCTAAAGTAGCATTACAAACGTATTTCGAAGTGTTTTGTGAAAGTTTATCGTCTACTTTTTGAATTTTAAAAAATGACGTTACGTTGTGAAATCGCTGTTTTTTTCGTTTATCACACAGTCTACATATAACGATATCTTGGCTTTATATGGCCCGATTTAATCGAAATAAAGACCCAATAGTGTTTATGGGACATCTAGGAGTGCCAACAAAGAAGATGGTGAAAGGTAATGACTGTTTTCTATTTTATTGTGCGGTTTGTGTAACGCCGAAATGCTAATTATTTTGTTTACGTCCCCTGCTGTGCTTTTGTGTTGTAGTGTATTGGTGCATGCTATCAGATAATAGCTTCTCATGCTGTCGCCGAAAAGCATTTTAAAAATCTGACTTGTTGCCTGGATTCACAACGAGTGTAGCTTTAATTTGATACCCTGCATGTGTATTTTAATGAACTTTTGAGTTTTAACTAATACTATTAGCATTTAGCGTAGCGCATTTGCATTTCCAGAGCTCTAGTTGGGACGCAAGCGTCCCAAGTAGAGGCAAGAGGTTAAGGACAACAAAGTCAAGGTATTGGAGTGGCCATCACAAAGCACTGACCTCAATCCTATAGAAAATGTGTGGGCAGAACTGAAAAAACGTGTGCGAGCCAGGAGGCCTACAAACCTGACTCAGTTACACCAGCTCTGTCAGGAGGAATGGGCCAAAATTCACCCAACTTATTGTGGGATGCTTGATGAAGGCTACTGGAAACGTTTGACCCAAGATAAACAATTTAAAGGCAATGCTACCAAATACTAATTGAGTGTATGTGAACTTCTGACCCACTGGGAATGTGATGAAATAAAAGCTGAATTAAATCATTTTATCTACTATTATTCTGACATTTCACATTCTTAAAATAAAGTGGTGATACTAACTGACCTAAGATAGGGAGTTTTTACTAGGATTAAATGTCAGCAATTGTGGAATAACTGAGTTTAAATGTATTTGGCTAAAGTGTATGGAAACTTCCGATTTCAACTGTAAATAAGATATTTCTGTTTTTTATTTGTAACACATTTGCAAAAATGTAGAAAACCCTGTTTTCGAGTTGTCATTATTGGATGTAGTGTGTCGAATACTGAGGATTTTTTTTAAATCAATTTTTGAATAATACTGTAACCTAACAAAATATGGAAAAAGTCAAGAGGTCTGAATTCTTTCCAAATGCACTGTACATGCAGCCTCACTCATCCATCCTGGTGGATTACTACAATGTTAATGGGCTACGCTTCACCTAATTTCCCTCTAATGAGAGTGTCCTTGAGATGAGGCATTGTGATGAGCCGCACTACAAGTGCGCCATTTAACTTCCTGAGCCCTGAGAGGATTGTACCACATCTCACTTCCTGCTCGGTTTCAGGCACGTTATTTGCATGAGACCTAGACTTAGGTGAGTACAAGTACACACAGCAAACGACCCTGAAAATATTTGACTTTCTCGTGCAGCGATACACAGAATGGTGCATTGACTCTGTCAGAAACAATTAATGTAACAGCATTTCAATAAAACCCATTTTTTTGCTGCCAGCAATGTTCCATCTGACTCTCTTTCTGTGTGCAGAAAGAACAATCTCAACAGATGAATTGGAGGAGTTGAATGCATATGGAAACAATTATGAAGGGGTCATGGAATAAATCATGGAAATACAATGCAATATCAGGGAAACTCTGGAGCGTGGATATCCAAACGCTTATACAGAAGCATAGCAAGATGACAAGGAAATCAAACGCCAGTCGGAGGGCTGTACTACAAGGTGTTGTCGCGGCAGGCATATTGTCTTGTGACGGAAACGTGAGAAGGCATTTGACAAAGAGATGGCTTTGTGTCAACCTCTGACATTATCAGAAAAGCTCATTAAAGGGAGAATGGGCAATGTATTATACCCCTCCTCCTCCTTCCCAGTACAGGTACAGTACATGACAGTCTCTTGTATTGCAAAGAGAAGAGTGATTTGTTTACAATACGTATTCTTATGAAACGCACAGATATGTGGATGACAGTCATACATGCCCTTGAATCAATTGTCATCCAGCTGTCAGTTTATCTATTCATCCCCCATCTAGCCGTCAATTCATCCATCTCTCCATCCCATGTCATTCATTGTGCAACAATGTGCTCTAGTGTGATGGGGGAATCTGGTTTTCATTGATTATGATATGAATTCATGAATAAAATCACCATTAGAATGGCAGTATTTTTGGCACAATAACTTGGACAGCACAGAGGGTATTATAGAGTTCAAGTCATCACATTATGCCTATGACCCTGCCTCTTATTCTATTCTCTCTTTTGACGTTACATTGTGCAAAGAACTTTCCAAGCACCATAAGGCAGTAGATTTCTGACATCAAGAATCAAAGACAGTCAAGAACGCAAGGCACAGTTGAAGTCGGAAGTTTACATACACTTTGGTTGGAGTCATTAAAACTATAGTTTTGGCAAGTCGGTTAGGACATCTACTTTGTGCAAGTCATTTTTCCAACAATTGTTTACAGACAGATTATTTCACTTGGAAAATTCCAGAAAATGTCATGGCTTTAGAAACTTCTGATAGGCTAATTGACATAATTTGAGTCAATTGGAGGTGTACCTGTGGATGTATTTCAAGGCCTACCTTCAAACTCAGTGCCTCTTTACTTGACATCATGGGAAAATCAAAAGAAATCAGACCTCAGAGAAGGCAATGCTACCAACTACTAATTGAGTGTATGAAAACTTCTGACCCACTGGGAATTTGATGAAAGAAATACAAGATGAAAGAAATAATTATTTATACTGTTATTCTGACATTTCACATTCTTAAAATAAAGTGGTTATCCTAACTGACCTAAGACAGGGAATTTTTACTCTGATTAAATGTCAGGAATTGTGATAAACTGAGTTTAAATGTATTTGTCCTAGGTGTATGTAAACTTCCAACTTCAACTGTAAGTAGGTCAACATAACAATTGCCTGATCTAAACCCAAATTGTGATTGTGTTTGTAAAACAAAGAGCAAGGCACTACTTCTGCACCAAGGCTCTGTCAGTGTAGTCACAGTCACAATGGTTCAAGATAATGGTAAACAGACAGATGTAAACATTACGGACATACCCCAGTGGAGCTATCAAGGGTTGTTAAAGCCTAGTGGGCGTAACGTCTGTGACTAAGTGGCTATGCTAGCGCATCTGGGCCACAACATCTGGGCGTGATTCTGATTTAATTGAATAACTATCATTTAATGTTTCCATCTGAATTAACATAAGCGATTCATTTAGGAATCAGGACAGCGTAAACTGGCAGAAATGTTCAACTTATGGGCTGGAAGAGGGGCTTGGGGCTTCGAGTTGACACTGACATTATATTGTAGTTGTATGGACAATCAAACCTTTCACATCTGGAAGTATTTTGTCATGAGCGTGTACTTTTGTCAGGTCAACCAAGACCTCACATTTTGTTACTGTAGGCACATAGGAGTGGATATTTATACAGAGAGAAATAGAACAGTGAGATCTATGCTTTATTTGTTAGTTGTAAGAGCTTGTGTACACGTTCTGGAGGAGATGTTATTGTGCACTTAACCATACGTGTTTCTGATGGAGACATAGAACCCAAGGCCATGCTAGGCTTTGCTAGTGTTGTCTGTGCTTATCCTAAACAGGGATATAGCTGGATTCAGGCTCACTTACATGGTGAAGGCAATTGACTGTGAATTGCCTCGATTGCCGTGTTATGGTTTGTAATCAGAGTTGTTGAGTTGTTTTTCTTTATCATCCGCAACACTGACGGAGCACCTCAACACTGATGGAGCTCCACGACACTGATGGAGCCCCGCAACATTGATGGAGCCCCGCAACACTGAAGGATCTCTACGACACTGACGGAGCCCCGCAACACTGATGGAGCCCCACGACACCGATGGAGCCCCACGACACTGACGGAGCCCCGTGACACTGATGGAGCCCCAAGACACTGACGGAGCCCCGCAACACTGATGGAGCGTCTCAACACTGATGGATCTCCACGACACTGAAGGAGCCCCGCAACACTGATGGAGCCCCACGACACTGATGGAGCCCCGTGACACTGATGGAGCCCCATGAAACTGACGGAGCCCCGTGACACTGACGGAGCCCCGTGACACTGACGGAGCCCCGTGACACTGATGGAGCCCCATGAAACTGACTGAGCCCCACGACACTGACGGAGCCCCGTGACACTGATGGAGCCCCACGACACTGACAGAGCCCAGTGACACTGATGGAGCCCCACGACACTGACGGAGCCCCGTGACACTGACGGAGCCCCGTGACACTGATGGAGCCCCATGAAACTGACGGAGCCCCGTGACACTGACGGAGCCCCGTGACACTGATGGAGCCCCATGAAACTGACTGAGCCCCACGACACTGACGGAGCCCCGTGACACTGATGGAGCCCCATGACACTGATGGAGCCCCACGACACTGACGGAGCCCCGTGACACTGATGGAGCCCCACGACACTGACAGAGCCCAGTGACACTGATGGAGCCCCACGACACTGACGGAGCCCCACGACACTGACGGAGCCCCGTGACACTGATGGAGCCCCACGACACTGAAGGAGCCCCGCAACACTGATGGAGCCCCACGACACTGATGGAGCCCCACGACACTGATGGAGCCCCATGAAACTGACTGAGCCCCACGACACTGACGGAGCCCCGTGACACTGATGGAGCCCCATGACACTGATGGAGCCCCACGACACTGACGGAGCCCCGTGACACTGATGGAGCCCCATGACACTGATGGAGCCCCGTGACACTGATGGAGCCCCATGACACTGATGGAGCCCCACGACACTGACAGAGCCCAGTGACACTGATGGCGCATCTCAACACTGATGGAGCCCCACGACACTGATGGAGCCCCGTGACACTGATGGAGTCCCATGACACTGATGGAGCCCCAAGACACTGACGGAGCCCCGTGACACTGATGGAGCCCCACGACACCGATGGAGCCCCGCAACACTGATGGAGCCCCACAACACTGATGGATCTCTACGACACTGACGGAGCCCCGCAACACTGATGGAGCCCCACGACACTGACGGAGCCCCGTGACACTGATGGAGCCCCATGAAACTGACTGAGCCCCACGACACTGACGGAGCCCCGTGATACTGATGGAGCCCCAAGACACTGACGGAGCCCCGCAACACTGATGGAGCGTCTCAACACTGATGGATCTCCACGGCACTGAAGGAGCCCCGCAACACTGATGGAGCCCCGTGACACTGATGGAGCCCCACGACACTGACAGAGCCCAGTGACACTGATGGCGCATCTCAACACTGATGGAGCCCCACGACACTGACGGAGTCCCGTGACACTGATGGAGTCCCATGACACTGACGGAGCCCCTTGACACTGATGGAGCCCCACGACACTGACTGAGCCCCACGATACTGATGGAGCATCTCAACACTGATGGAGCCCCACGGCACTGACGGAGCCCCGCAACACTGATGGAGCGTCTTAACACTGATGGAGCCCCGCAACACTGATGGAGCGTCTTAACACTGATGGATCCCGTGACACTGATGGAGCCCCACGACACTGACGGAGCCCCACGACACTGACGGAGCACCACAACACTGACGGAGCCCCGCAACACTGATGGAGCGTCTTAACACTGATGGAGAGTCTCAACACTGATGGAGTACCGTGACACTGATGGAGCGTCTCAACACTGATGGATCTCCACGAAACTGAAGGAGCCCCGCAACACTGATGGAGCCCCACGACACTGATGGAGCCCCGTGACACTGATGGAGCCCCATGAAACTGACTGAGCCCCACGACACTGACGGAGCCCCGTGTCACTGATGGAGCCCCATGACACTGATGGAGCCCCACAACACTGACGTAGCCCCGTGACACTGATGGAGCCCCACGACACTGACAGAGCCCAGTGACACTGATGGCGCATCTCAACACTGATGGAGCCCCACGACACTGACGGAGCCCCGTGACACTGATGGAGTCCCATGACACTGATGGACCCCAAAGACACTGACGGAGCCCCGTGACACTGATGGAGTCCCACGACACTGACTGAGCCCCGTGACACTGATGGAGCCCCACGACACTGACTGAGCCCCACGACACTGATGGAGCATCTCAACACTGATGGAGCCCCATGACACTGATGGAGCCCCGCAACACTGATGGAGCGTCTTAACACTGATGGAGCGTCTTAACACTGATGGAGCCACGCAACACTGATGGAGCCCCACGACACTGACGGAGCACCACAACACTGACGGAGCCCCGCAACAATGATGGAGCGTATCAACACTGATGGAGCCCCACGACACTGACAGAGCCCAGTGACACTGATGGCGCATCTCAACACTGATGGAGCCCCACGACATTGACGGAGCCCCGTGACACTGATGGAGTCCCATGACACTGATGGAGCCCCAAGACACTGACGGAGCCCCGTGACACTGATGGAGCCCCACGACACTGACTGAGCCCCGTGACACTGATGGAGCCCCACGACACTGACTGAGCCCCACGACACTGATGGAGCATCTCAACACTGATGGAGCCCCATGACACTGATGGAGCCCCGCAACACTGATGGAGCGTCTTAACACTGATGGAGCGTCTTAACACTGATGGAGCCACGCAACACTGATGGAGCCCCACGACACTGACGGAGCACCACAACACTGACGGAGCCCCGCAACACCGATGGAGCGTCTCAACACTGATGGAGCGTCTCAACACTGATGGAGCGTCTCAACACTGATGGAGCGTCTCAACACTGATGGAGCCCCGCAACACTGATGGAGCCCCGCAACACTGATGGAGTACCGTGACACTGATGGAGCGTCTCAACACTGATGGAGCCCCGCAACACTGATGGAGCGTCTCAACACTGACGGAGGCCCGCAACACTGACGGAGCTTCTCAATACTGACGGGGCGCAACAACACTGACGTATTTTCCTCTCATAACTCATAAACAAATATGCTCAATTGGACATAGAAGTGTAAACCATTAAGGCCTCAATTTTTGTAGAAAAGCCTAATGTATTCAGACTGCGATTCAATGATTACTCGAAAAAGACCGGTGAATAGTGGCTTAAAACACTGTTTCAAGTGTAGTGGGGATCCAGCTCACACTGGATGAGAGAGCATTACTGCATGTTTTGTTTTGAGGCTAAGTCACGCCCTGATTGTTCCAGACCACCCACCAAGCTCGGCATGAGGTATGGTTTACTGAGAGATTATAAGAGAGGTCCTAGCAAGCCATCCGTACAACAACAAAAGACTTGGAGAGAGGGTTTGTCGGTTAACTTTCCTTTTCCTATTTTTAACACTTTGTTGGCAACGGTAATGGCAAAAACACTGAAAGACTAATCACAGAGGTTCTTCTTGGTGTTCAGTGTGTATTACATTGTGTGAATTGCTGGCGTATTGCATATGCATGCAAAGGTTTCACCAAGCAGTGTCATAAACGTGTTGCTCTGCATCAGCATAACAGTTTGATTCCACATCCACCTGCAACAGGAATGTTCACAATATTAAATGTTTTTTCTTCTTTCACTATTTAAAATCCAAATGAAGCCCCTGTTGATATGGACAAATACCGCTGACCCCAATATTCAAGAGCTACTCCGTTATTCAGTTTGATATGAAGGCATTTCCTTTCATTGCCGAGCCATTGTCATTGAATGAATAATGTAGTTAAGATTTTATTTTTAATGTTTTGTTATTCAAATATTCAGCACAATGGAGAATCACTTAGTTCAGGGTTGATGCAAGTTAATATTAGTTCAAATGTCATGTTCTTTTCTTTATTCTTGTTTGGTGTGAATTTATAGACCAATACGTCCTTCAACTTCTGACGCCAACGGAGACCCAAACTGGAGTGCGCCGTTTGTCTCTGTTTCTCAAAGCATGTTGTCAGGGAGGAGGGATGCTGAAGGTAGACAACAATGATCCCTGTGCTATCCATCAGAGCTAACATCGCCATGGCAACAGCAGGACAATATGACCATGAGACTCTCTTCAAGGACTTTGAGTAAACAGACACATTTGCCCAATGACACGTGGCTGACGGGTGTTTCTGAGGTGAGGTTTATCAGTCTGAGACAATTTCACTTGGTCATTTGGATGGAACTAGGTAACGCTCAGCCTACCAGAATGAAATAACTAATTGACACAATCAAATGGGCATTTACATTTGAATATAACACTTCCATTTTTTTCTTAATGTTATTGGCACAATCAATGTATAATTCCACCCAATTTAGATATTAGATTATCTCTAAACAGTGTACTTAGAAAATAATACGATTGGAAATATTCATTGGATGTAGGCTCTTGTGCAAGCTTTGCTCAAGGAAATTATTGTTTTAATTTATTAAAATATCCTTATTGTGAGTTCAGAAATACTTTTACACCTGCATTGTTTGCTGTTTGGGGTTTTAGGCTGGGTTTCTGTACAGCACTTTGAGATATCAGCTGATGTACGAAGGGCTATATAAATAAATTTGATTTGATTTGATTTGACTACAGGACTCATGTGTAGCACTCATCTGTGAACTTGTAGACCGTATTAGACCCTCTAGCAATTAGCTAATGATGACCCAGCTAATTTCTAAATGGCAGTCTAACTAGTGCCAAATAGCTTTCACAGTTGGTGCCACTTTCCTCGATGTAGCTCCTGCATTGGCATCACAGTGGCATTACTGGAATGCATGGACTCAATTATGTGTTATGACCTGGTATGACATATTCCGTGACATAAATGTCATTTTCATCAAGCACTGCCTTAAGAATGACTGCAACAGCACACTTAATGTCATTCACCATCCTCTGGAGCTGATGATTTCATGGCCATGGTTTGGTTAGGATCATTGAATCCATTGAATCCATCTATTAAATACAGAAGGCAAGTAAATCAAAACAATAATTAAATGCCGTCTAACAATAGAACACTGGGAATTTAAAAAAGACCTAATCTTGTGTGCAAACTTGGTCTCCATAACTGCCCTGTTTTTTCAGCCTCTCCATTCAAGCAGCCATTCAACAACATTGCACCTTTTATCATGTGATCTGGATTAGACATTACGAAAAAATTCCAGGTTGGGTGTTTGAGTAATTCCTCTTGATGACTTTAAAGAAGTGAGATGTGAACCTCTATGGCTCTCTTGGGCTGTGGTCTCTGCGGATTCCCGGGCCCTTCCTAAATCTCTTCCTTTTAAAGGGCACCGAGGTTAAGCAGGTTCAATGGAGCAAATAAATAATGAACCCAAGCGGGATAGTTAAGAATAGCACATCAGACGAGCCAGGAGACGACCCTGGTGGCCCTACGAGTCCCCAGACTTAAGACCCCTGGAAGCCCCTAGACCTAGTCTTTGTTAAATTAAACCCCACGTCTCTACTCTCTCTGCTCTCGCACCACATCTGAGTCCTACCTAGATAAGGGATTTGCTCTCTCTCAGGTCCTGTCATCTAAATATAGTTGACATAGAGGAGAGACGTTATTTGCTCCTTGGCTGACGTCGCCGTTATCTATCATCTATCATTACTGTCACGCGTCTCTGTCGATAGGAATGATGCCAATTTGATGTTGTCAACAACAGCAACAATCAAACGTGTGTTTGCTACAAGGATGTTTTGAAATTCTTAATTGGCATGATGCCTCCCCTGGGCTGCTCCTATCGATTGAATATTTACAGTACAGTACAGTACAACAGAAGCTGTGTTTGCATGTGTACAAGTGAGATAAAGATAATCCCACAGTAATGATGGGAGATCATTGTATTGGGATGAGTAGTACATCTAGGTCGTGGCATGCAACTTGCTGTAGCTGATTGATCTCTGAGGTTCTGTATTTCACACAAGAGCAGAGAAGATAATTGCCTTTGGACAGGACAATACTGTCTCTGTGCTACTTCTACCCTCCAACTGCGGAAAAAGTTAAGAAAAGATCAGAATTGAGCATAACTTCAATAAATGCCAATTGAACAGCCTGTACACAATTGGCATCAGTTCACCATTGTCACCAGCAAGCAGAAATAATCTAAGCTTGCAGTATACCTGATCAAATTGTAAATTGTAAGTAAACATAGCTTGTTCCACTGTTGTACGAGATTGCTGGGTTTCCATTTCCATCAACGGCAACCTTGGCTCAATTCCCATACGTTCTTTGGTGAAGTTGCTATCTAGTTAGACTCGCCTGTTTAGTAAATACCTATTCTCATTTAGTGGACAGATCTTGATACATTACTGAGCGGGATACAAACACACGTTTCCCAGGGTGTTGGAAGTAAAATACCCTGCTGCATTGACATCGTTAATGGTCACATGCTTCGGCTTCGTACTGAATGGCACCTTATTTCCTATATAGTGCAATACTATCTTATGGGCCCTGGTCAACATAAAGGCACTACTTTCGCAATAGGGTACCATTTGGGACACGTGTTTAAGTCCACTGTCTCTCCCTCCATGTCTTCTTTTAGCTGCCAGCTGATATGTGCTTTCAGCACTGTTGCAAGCCATTGTTGCTAATGCTGTATGTAATTACCTAAACAAGAGACCCACTGGGCACAGATGTCAATTCAACGTCTATTCCACATCGGTTCAACATAATTTAATTGAAATGACGTGGAAACAACGCACCATTAATCTCCAGCCCAAACAGATTCAATCTGTCGATTCACGACCACTGTATCCATATTGCACGTATTATATTAACATTGTTGAGCTGGGCTCATTTTAATTTGATAGATTTTGTCTGTGTGTATGTGTGAGAATGAGTGAGAGAGAGAGAGAGAGAGAGAGAGAGAGAGAGAGAGAGAGAGAGAGAGAGAGAGAGAGAGAGAGAGAGAAGAAGAGACAGAGAAATATTCATATTTTCATAGAAGGGCTGTGTAAATTATATAATTGGTTTGAAAACATAAGGCAACCTCTTATACAATATTTTACAATGTTATGGAGAACTTGTTACAAAATTATTCAGATTTGTCTGATTGTTAACATAATTGTCTCTGTTTTCTAATATTCTACCTGAATAATTAGAAGTTGGCAAAATCATTAGCATCTCTGTCATTATTTACTCTGGATATTCACAACAATCCTAATTGATTTTAACAGAGACAAGGTTCATGTTCTGCTGTACAACCCCTTTCTCTTTTTCATGATTGTATGCTCAGAATGATTGGCTTCCATTTTGTCTAGATGTTCTTGGTCCGATCACAAAACAGGCATTTTACCATCTGTGGACTGAGTAATGATAGCCCCCGGAGACATTTCACCTCCAGCAGACTTTCCATGGGCCTCTCTGATTACAGTGTCTGACTGGATCCCAGTGGGTAGCAGGGGAAACAGGGTCATGAGCATGAGAAAGTGGGCAGTCCATGCCAGATCTGAAGCAGGATGAAGGCCTTAGCTCGTCTGCCTAGCAGCATCCTTGGCCATCTGAATGCCATGGAGGTAATCACCCACATACTGGTCAGTCCCTCTAGGATTTAGCTGCTGCAATTCTGACATATGGCAATATGGCAATATGCGAGGATGTTGCCCAATTTGTCGCAAAAATGCGCTTACGTGGGAAAACATTTATTTTATTTTTTTTACACGTGGCTTGATTTAATGATATGATGCATAAAATGGTATAACTTTATTTAACTAGGCAAGTTAGTTAAGAACAAATTCTTATTTACAATGATGGCCTAGGAACAGTGGGGTAACTGCCTGTTCAGGGGCAGAACAACAGATTTGTACCTTGTCAGCTCGGGGACTTGAACTTGCAACCTTTCGGTTACTAGTCCAATGCTCTAACCACTAGGCTTCCCTGCCACCCCAAATGTGCAGTGACTGGTTGAAATTGCAAGCCCTCTTTTTTTACTGCAGTGATGGGTCAGTTTTATGCGATAATACTGAAATTTATTCGACTGTTTTATGCGGTGTGGTGATTGGTCAAATTTTATAAGTGAAAATTATGCGGGAATCTTTGATTCTGCAAAAATAAAAAATGTGAATGGATAAACTAACTGATCATTTGGATATGTAAGTATGGTGTCCATTTTAGGACATGCATTCAACGTTAGAGATTATAACTTCCTAAAATCAATATCCTACAAAAACTGCATCCAACATGCTGAAAAATGTACAAACAATAGATTTATTTTATTTTTTATTTTATTTCACCTTTATTTAACCAGGTAGGCTAGTTGAGAACAAGTTCTAATTTGCAACTGCGACCTGGCCAAGATAAAGCATAGCAGTGTGAACAGACAACACAGAGTTACACATGGAGTAAACAATTAACAAGTCAATAACACAGTAGAAAAAAGGGGCAGTCTATATACAATGTGTGCAAAAGGCACTGCCTTAAGAATGACTGCCTAAATGTCCTAAAATTGTCACCGTTTACAGGGCATTCTACTACCGCCTGCCATTTCAAAGTCTCCCTGAAACACAGGGACATCCAGCATGGCCTGCCTTTGCGGTGGAGCTGGAACTCTGCCAAATATGGTGGCTTTCAGTCCACAAAATGTGTCTCAATGTGGGCACAGAGGGTAACAGCAGGGTCTGATACAGTAAGTCGAGAGTGCACGACTGCACGTCATACTCTGTGGGAGTAAGAAGTGACTGAAATGAAGATAACCGGGGTAAGGAACGGCATACAAGAAAAACTGAGGTGAGAAACAATAAACGCTGGAAACTGTAGGCCTATATTACACGGAACCAATCATCCAACCAGTTTGTTAGCAACAAAGGAAGAGGTTAATCGCATGGAAAGATAAATAGAGGGGGAGCCTGGAGGTGTCAGTTGCATGTTTGTTTGTCAAACCCCGTTTGTTGTACAGTGGTTGCCGTGTGGTTACCTCCCACAAGAGCGCATGACATCATATAAGGAGATAATTGCACAGTGAGGTGTTTGGCCCCCACCAAGTCTCTCCCAAACTTGGCATTTATGCTATTGAGATAATGAGATGTGTCAAGGAGTCCACTGATGTGCTCAAGTTTCGCTGCCCTGCATCTTCAAACCAGCTCAATTCAGTCTCTCTTGTTCAAATGTACACAGCTGGTAAAGACATCACAAGCAGATTTCTCCTCCATGAACCTCCCCCTCCATAGATTTGCCTCATTGCATTTGCTTGGCAACAACTGTCCAATCCCTTTGCTCTAAGATGGCTGCGTGGGCGAAGCCACTTAAAATGAAGGGCTGGCCAGACAAAAAAAATGCTTAACATGCTTTTGTTGCTGGAAGCAAGTCTTGCATTAAGAGAAATGCCACTAATTTTCAAGAGTGAATCACCGCAATCAGAATGCACTGCTATCGTGTTCTTCACAGAGTTAAGGACAATTGGCATCAACTCGAACAAGATAATGAACGCTTCTTTAACTGCAGCAGCACATACTGTACAACTGAGTTGGATTGCAGAAGCAGCACTGCTTAAATGCATAGCACTCCAATGTGTTCTGACCCTAATAACCACAGACCCAACACTCAGAATAATTCCCTGAAGGTTTGCGGCTAGAACAGGGCTATGCTGTGTTGCATGGATGGAGAAGTCTTTGTAAAAAAGTGGCTGATGTGCTATTCTTGTTATATTCGAAGGAAATTGATCCTTCCCCCTTGCTAGGAAGACTGTGTACTTTCAATGACAAAACGGCCACATCTCTCACAACATGGCCTTGGAAAATCTCCAAAAGCAAGAATATATTATCCCAGTTGACAATGCTTCTCTGTCAGAGTGGCTGACTTTGACAGCTCTTGCACCATATTTTTTAACTGACATGAAATAGGAATCTGAACTACTTTTGCTTTACTGCTTATTCCAATCAATTGCTGATTTAGTACCCTATTACTTTTCAGGAACAACAGACAAAATGCCAAAAACATAACTTTACCAGAGTATATTCAACATGAAATATGCACAAAGCATTGAGTCAACAGCAGGCTGAAATGTTGATGAATGAGCACATAAACATCCAAGTGGATATCCAACGTCATTTATCGGGAGTGGGTAATTAATATGAACGTCATAGCATTAAGCCTAAGTGTGATGTTGTTTCTGTGGGATATCACCTTTGCTTAAACTTTTGTTTTTGTACATCATGATACATTTTCATGAAGACTAATGGGGTTGCATTGCTCTGGTCGCCATGTTATTCATACACACTGTTTTATGTTAATAAAAGAGAGAACATAACTAGAATATTTAAACATTTAGGGAAAAAATACCATTGATTGGGTAGTCAATGTAGCCTACTGTTGCTCAATCGCCCAATTACTCTCTGATAAAAGCTTTGATTAAAACAAAAATGGAACGTCTTCAAAGACGATTTAAACTGACCATGTATTGGAATTTCACCAATAACAGACAACAAACAGTTAAGTCGAAAATTGCATTTTGAATACAATGTTTGCCGTATTAGGAATGCATCATGACTTTGTACAATGTTAAATGGATTTGAACAAACTAATGTCATGTGTGAAAGGTGCCTGCATTATAACAGTAACAGCACTATAATGGAATAAAGGAGCTCACTTTGCCAGCCTGCTTTGTGCCTCTCCAAATTATGGAACAAAATACCGGTGGTCCTCTGTTAATATCCTCAGAGGGAACTAAAGTTCCTGTTATCACATAGAATAATAACGAGGGCAAAAACAAACTCAGCGTTCATTAGAGAATATCATAATTAATTGGGGAGAATAACAAATGTCTGAAAAAATAAATAAGTGGTGGTGCAATACTTGGAAACGTTACTCCCCTTGCAATCCCATGCTCTTCTAAGTAAATCATGGCTCCACCTAGGCAAACAGATAGACCCAATGACAATGAATCAGTTGCAACTGTGCATCAACTAAGTCATCCTCATTGATGTGGAATGTATTTGAAGGCAACATATTGCCAAAGCACGTGTTTAACAAGCTCCTCCTTGTGTGATTAACAGATGGGGAGAGCAGCCTGTGGTGTGTAACGCACTTTTTAATTACACACAACTTCCGACCATTAAAGGTGTATGGGTTTTGACAGGCTTTTGATGGAAATATGTAGGTCTGAGGTGGTATTCGCATGAGATATATACATGGAGAAGTACTATCCTTCACAGTCATGTTCATGATCACCTTGATAAAGACTCCCAATCCTCTATTTTAAGGATTTAAGGATTCCAAATGAAAGAAAATCATCTTCCAATCTAACTCAATCTAATATTGGATTGGGTTGAATTCACTCAGTCCTGTGTGCATCCATCTTGAATAGGTGGAATGACATTCCTTTGAATAGTATACTTCAGGCTTGTTGTTTCATTGCTTCAATGGTATTCGTGTTGCATTACAGACACTGCTTTTCTCTCTAGTCGTTATCGGTGTTCAGCCCAGTCATTTTATAGTCACAGTTTCGAATCTATATACATGTGCAATCCTGACTGATGTGGTTTTAATGGTTTGGAAAATAAACATAAATCCCTCGAAAGAGCATTTTGCTCGATCGTCTTCTAAATGACATAGATGGGGGATGATATTTGATTATCGCCGTTTCATTGGCTCGACAGCTTGTGTGTGTGTGTGCGCCTGCAAGCACACGCCCATGTATGTGCACACACACCCACACGTTACACAAGTATTGCGCTCTATTTACACATGTGTTCAATCTATCTCCTGTGCATTCTCTCAGGTCTGTCATGTTGACAAGCACTGTATGGTAAGCTCGGGGCAATGTTATGACAAATATTTCTATTCCTGCTTGCTCACTGCCTACCAGCTATATTTTGAACAGATGATATCAGACATTTGCCGGTTAGGAGAAAGCCCAACACACCACAGCTACTAAAGGTCGACTATGGAAAGCTAACATAAATGTTCTAGCACTCAAATATTCCTGGTGTCTGGTATTTGTACACACTAATGACATGCAGAGTTCACTGGATGGGGTCCAAAAGAGATTAAACACACAGGACTTCAATAAGATGTCTAAAACCACCGTTCATTTTTTGTCCATTAAAATAACATCAAATTGATCAGAAATACAACATATTACCAACGTCTACATTGTAAATGACTATTGTAGCTGGAAACGGCAGGTTGTTTTATGGAATATCTACATAGGCGTACAGAGGCCCATTATCAGCAACCATGACTCCTGTGTTCCAATGGCACGTTGTGTTAGCTAATTCATGTTTATAATTTTAAAAGGCAAAACACTAGTCTCAACGTCAACAGTGAAGAAGCGACTCCGGGGTGCACTGTTCTGTGAAGGAAGTATTACACAGCATTGTACGAGATCTTCAGTTCCTTGGCAATTCCTCGCATGGAATAGCATTCATATCTCAGTACAAGAATCGGCTGATGAGTTTCCGAAGAAAGTGCTTTGATTCTGGCCACTTTGAGCCTGTAATCGAACCCACAAATGCTGATGCTCCAGATAGTCAACTAGTCTAAAGAAGGCCAGTTTTATTGCTTCCTTAATCTGGACAACAGTTTTCAGCTGTGCTAACATAATTGCAAAAGGGTTTTCTAATGACCAATTAGCCTTTTTAAAGTGATAAACTTGGATTAGCTAAAACAACGTGCCATTGGAACACAGAAGTGATGGTTGCTGATAATGGGCCTTTGTACGCCTATGTAGATATTCCATTAAAAATCTGCCGTTTCCAGCTACAATAGTCATTTACAACATTAACCATGTCTACGCTGTATTTCTGATCAATTTGGTGTTATTTTAATGAGCAAAAAAAAATGCTTCTCTTTAAAACAAAATAATGGACATTTCTAAGTGACCCCAAACTTTTGAACGGTAGTGTATATTTTAGCATAGTTACGTATTTTAGTATAGTTATGTATTTTAGTACAGTTAAATATTTTCGATATGTAAGTCCACGATTTTTCTCATGCAAATATTTTTGAATTGTAAATTGATTAGCTAGCACACTCCAACATCCCACAAAATCATACTAAGACGTATAGTGGATTTGAAGTATGTCACAATGGTAGCCAACCCCCTTCTGTCAAAGGGTCAAATAATCACCCTGTCCATCTCAGAGTGATACGTCTTAGATTGTAACTGTAATCTCCTCCCCAGAGGGCAGGCAGACCACTGGAAGTTAATGGCTAACAGCTTCATGTGATCCTGACCATTGCTCATCCTGATAGAGACTGTACCCCCCTCCACCCACCCTCATTGTCCCCATCCACCCCCCTCTAGGGGACGAGGGGCGATGGTGGGGATCATTTCATCATAATACGCCCCCCAGCCATCGTCCTCAGCAACTGCCACGCTGCGTTACCAGGGCAGCCTCGGAATGCGGAGGACAGGTCCTGCGTGCTAAAGCACAAATAGAGAGAGGAAGGGAGGGACAGAGAGAGAGAGAGAGAGACTCTCCCCCCAGGGTGTCCACAACTCCGCTCACGCAGAAATACTTGACATTTGTATGTCTGCGAATCAAATAATCTTTGCTTGGAAATGGAAGAGTTATATAATAGGTATGAGACCTTGAAGTCTAGTGTGGTTTAGTGTGGTCTAGAGCACAGCTCCCCACCAGGGGCCACCACTTTTCACTGGAGCCAGTTCCTCTGCCTTTTGTGAGACAGCGATGTTCGTCCACCCCACGAAGAGGACAAATAAATCAACCCGACCCTGTAGCCATTGAAAAATGTGTCTTTTCTGTGTGCTGACCTTTAACAAGCCGGTGGGTGTCAACACACCAAGGACAGGACATACTGAGAGCAAGTAGTATTGGTGCTCCATGTGATATTGGTCTTTTGTCCATTTGAATGATACGGTACACCATTCACTGTGTAACAACAATGGTTGTTTTTGTTGATAAAAAAAACAAAACAATTTGAGCTGACAGATGAATGGAAACAAAATTGGTAACAAGACTATGGCTGGGATTCAATCCGATCGCTTTTTGTCGACATTGCGGCTTTTAAAGGCAATGTTTGCAGAGATTGCAATCACAGTAAACACTGCAGAGATCGGCTCTATCGGAAATTACCTTTAAATACCGCATGGTCGACAGCACTCCACAGAATGAATCCCGGCCTATGATGGAGTGAATTGTCAGTAAACATATCATGTCGTGACATCTAATTTTGATATCCTGCAGCCCTACTGTATAGTTAATGCAGGAGGAATTTCCAGTTCATGTTCCTATTATAGTCTGCCTGTTCTACAGTATATAATACTGCTCTCTAACCCTATAGAGTACAAACCCAACAAGAAAGCAAACACATGTTAGCTTTCTGCAAACATTAATGTAAATATGCAAATAACCAAAACAGGGGCTTGAATATTGTATGACAACAAACAAGCGGGCCAATCCAGGAAAGAACAAATGCCAAGCGCAACTGTAACGAAGTGCACAGCACATCAATCAGATGGAAGTTGGCCCGGTTTTAGAAATGTAGTTACATTTACATTTCGCAGCCATCTGTAGTACAAAATAACAGAATTTCATGCATTTCTTCCAATCTATAAATACACAGCAAAGGAGGGGAATAAATACAGCTATAAACGGGCAGAGAAAACTTCAAATGGAAAAAAACAGCAGAGTGAAATCTGAGCACAAATATCTAATGTCTGCAAGTTTTTTTCGGGAAAACTTAATCACTTGGAGTTATATCGTTAGGGTACTTCACTTTCACTTTCCTAGGAAAATTCCTGTGTAGTGGAAATGATGAAAGCAGTTGAGCTATTACCTCTATGTGGAATTGAGGTCGATTATAATAGGTTTCTATCGCATTGTTTTTTACTGTCGTAAAGAGGTACCAAATCTACTACTAATACTGCTATAACAACTGGGCCATTGTGCATATTGTGGGGCTAAAACATTACTTCTAGAATAGGGCCATTATGCATGTTGTGTAGCTACAACATTACTTCTAGAATAGGGCCATTATGCATATTGTGTGGCTAAAACATTACTTCTAGAATAGGGTCATTATGCATATTGTGTGGCTAAAACATTACTTCTAGAATAGGGCCATTATGCATATTGTGTGGCTAAAACAGTACTTCTAGAATAGGCACATTATGCATATTGTGTAGCTAAAACATTACTTCTAGAATAGGGCCATTTCACCTATTGTGTAGCTACATCTGCAGGGCATTAACAGGGCCTTATCCTAATCATCAACACCCACCCACCCACTACTTGCACTTTGTCCCTTTATTGAAAGCGATCAGAATTGTATTTAGGTCCTTTGTTGCAAAGATGGAGTGGACAACATTGCTATCCCCCATTCATCTTCTTAGTTAATGAGATGATACTGTCCACATCATTCCATGCATAAAAGGGAGAGATTTCTTGGAAAGAAATAACAATGATGAGAACTGAACATAACATATCATACCTGTTTCTATGATAATATCGACTGGGTCAAAATGTGCAGAACAAGGATGTGTAGGCCTGGTCTATTTAACCATTTTCACGTAATAGAGAATAAAAAGTTAAAAAACATTTGTGATGAAATAACTTTTGTTTGTAAATAATCGATGCGCCAATAGACACGTCGCTGCCATTTATAAGCTTCCTGTGAGTTTATACTTTAGCCGTGCAACAATTTGTCACCCCGCCTTGTGTTTTCAATGCCTTTTGTGGCCCTATCAATAAACCATCCAATGTCACATGCTGGGTCCTGTTATTAACGTCTGTCTCTATTGTAATCTCGCAAAGAAATCATTGATAGCTGTCCTCCATATTTCTTTACAATCCCACCACAGACGTATCTCTCCCGGGAGGTAGGGGGGGAGAGGGGTAGTGAGAGAGGGGGAGAGAAAGAGAGAGTGAGAGAGAGAGAGCGAGAGAGAGAGGGAGGGTGGCAAGGGAGGGGGAGAGAGAGGGAGGGTGGAGAGGGAGGGGGAGAAAGAGACAGAGAGAGGGAGAGATAGAGAGAGAGGGGGGAGATACTCCCCTCTCCACTCTAAATCTTACCGTCCCACCTGAGATAAGAGCAGAATTGAGTTATTGAGCAGGCGGTTTAAGATATAAGCTTTCGCTAAAGGGACACTCAAAAGAGTCACAATGAGAAGAGATTGAATGGTGTTTCATTACTTGTGGGCGATTCCTGTGTTTCCTCTCTGCGTGTCTACAGCAGTGCTTCCATTAACCTGCGAGATCAGGAGCTTGCTATAGTGGAGAATGCAATTATTTTTTAAATATATAATGCAACATGTCTGTTACGGGTACTTCATCATACGATTCATAGAGCTAAACAACGTGAATAGTGGTAAATACATTGTATTTGTGAACTCTATTATTTCACTGTTCTAATGTCATACCATGACTGATGACTACCTAAAGAGTGTCTCCAATATGTACATTGAATTACAGAAGATCTCTCAATAGCGATCCATCTCTTATTCTTAGCTTTGGTTGGGTAACTACTGAGTGCACAAAACAATAGCAACAGCTGTTCTTTCCATGACATAGGTGACATAGGACCAGGTGAATCCAGGTGAAAGCTATGGTCCCTTATTAATGTCACCACTTAAATCCACTTCAATCAGTGCAGATAAAGGGGAGGAGACAGGTTAAAGAAGGATTTGTAAGCCATGAGACAATTGAGACATGGATTGTGAGGGCGCAGGTAGCCTAGTAGTTAGAGCGTTGGGCCAGTAACCAGAAGGTTGCTGGATTGAATCCCCTAGCTGACAAGGTAAAAATATGTTGTTCTGTCCCTGAGCAAGGCAGTTAACCCACTGTTCCTCGGGCGCCGTGGATGTCGATTAAGGCAGCCCCCCACACATCTCAGATTCAGAGGGGTTGGGTTAAATGCAGAAGACACATTTCAGTTGAAGGCATTCAGTTGTACAACTGACTAGGTATCCCCCTTTCTCCTTTCCCTGTATGTGTGCCAATCAGAGGATTAATGGGCAAGACAAAACATTTCAGTGCCTTTGAACTTGATATGGTAGTAGGTGCCAGGAGCAACGGTTGAGTGTGTCAAGAACTGCAACGCTGCTAGGTCTTTCACGCTCAACCGTTTCCCGTGTGCATCAAGAATGGTCCACCACCCAAAGGATGTCCAGCCAACTTGACCCAACTGTGGGAAGCATTGGAGTCAACATGGGCCAGAATCCCTGTGGAACGCTTTCAACACGTTGGTGAGTTCATGCCCCAAAAAATTGAGGCTGTTCTGAGGTAGAATACATGAGGCATCTTCCCTCATTCAGAATGCTAACATCATTTTCCTGACAGAACAGGCATGGACAACCACTCCCGCTGGGTATCATACACAATTAGTCCACCTACAACAACAGCACCTCCACAAGGCACAACGTAATGACAAAGAAGAAAGGGATAGTATTTACAGTGTAAGGAGCTGATAGTAGGTTTTATTGGTTTTGAGGGGAAATGGCCCTGGTTCTACTTATTGCAATGGGCATGGACAAGGGAGAAGTGCTTTGCTTTGTACAACTCCATCGCCAATCACACCCAGCGTGAGATAATAGCGACCATAATACACTGTGTAGCTGCTAATGGAAACAAGGGGAGTTTAAGAGCACAGAGAAAGAGAGACAAAGGCAGGAGGGAGAGAAACAATTATGATGTGCTTGATTCACCCTTGTCAAGAAAAAAACACGGCTCGTTTGAGAATTAAAATAAGGATGAGATGGGGGAGAGCAAGAAGAGCCCGGGGGTGAGATACAGCACAGCATGGTGGGTAATGGCTTCCGCCATTTTGTGCCTCTGTTAAACATTGAGGTAGTGAGGAGAAGTGTAATCACATGAATGTCTTCTGTGCTAACGGGAGATGTTGTCGCGAGTCATCCTTCTCATGATGTCACAACAAATACACACACACACACACACACACACACACCAAGGGTCTACTTAGAGGCAAAGGAAGTCGTGTTGCAATGCTACATGTGACAACCTGTGAGTGTTGAGTCTTAAAGACATTAGCTCACAGTCAAACCGAGTTCACTGTGGTCCTAATATAATATTTGTGACTGTTCATGCAACAGCATTCCAAATGAATGTGTTCGCTTCTTGAGAAATTGTCACAATGTCTATATCGGTAGTTTCTTTGTTACTAATAAAGGCAAAGGACACGAGTTGAACTCATGGAAATTAATGCAATCTTGTAAATGTGAATAGCAAATGATTGCAAAGGAAAATGTGGAAAAGCACTTAGCTCGTTCCTCTGTCTGTCAACCTGTTGTTATCCAACGATGCGCACAATCTAAAGGATATCTAAGAGAGTAACTGCTCGAAATTCTAAAGTCAACCCAAAGATATATCAAGATATTCACCTATCTGCTATTTCAGTCTTAAAAATTAACAAAAAAAGTGGAGCTGAATGTTTTTATGATTCAGCTCTAAGTCCATTCTTCTCCCTTGAATCCATGCTGGAACTTCCTCTGACATAGCTCTCAATGGGGAACAGACTGCTAGGCTAACCTACCTCCATTTCTGCAGTTCCTGTACCTCTTAACAAAACAGTTAAGTTTCACCTTGTTTCACATTGCTGTGAGGACTTTGAGAGCTTGACACAAAACCTCCGAGCACAATGAACAGCACGACTCAACAGTCCACGTCGAAAAGTACCAGACATTTACAAAAATAACCTTGGTTGGTCAAATAATGGGCCTCTTATGGTTAGACTTGTATATCCTCCTGCATATTGCACTGTGACATAACATCATAAGAGACCTGTGCAGAAGAAAATAGAGTGTAGGCTTCCCAATACGCTCACTCAACTGATGTAGTGCTATCCATATTGTTCATTCTATTTCCATGGCTGTTTATCTGGTATGTGTTGTTTACCTGGTATGGCCCCCTTGGGCCATATGCAAGGTGAGCCAGTTCCATAAATAATGTGCAAGTTCCTCTTTCCCAAACAATGAGACACTTACAGTTGACATCTATGCTTGATGTATGCCAAGCAATTCAGCTGTTCCTTCAAACGGAAAGTTCTGCAGCTGTGGATGTGTTTGCTAACATTGTGCGTTGGTCTATAAAACTGCAGCATATGCAAGTATCTGCTACAGCATTTCACTGGACAGAAGCAAAATGTCGGCTAGAACTTACTTGTGTGCATTATTAAGAACATTGTAAACTTCTGAAGACGGTGCTAAAACAGAATCCAATAGGAAGACAATAACACCAGGGAATATGTTGTTGAGAGTAGGGCTGTAATGCCTTTAGAATGAAGGCTGTGGTGATTAGAACAAGATCAGCTCACAGAAAATGTTTCAGCGCTGAGCCTGTGGACAGTTTCTCAGTAGGGCAAGACACAGGAGCTGTCCAGGGTCCTGAAAGCAGCTGTCCAGGCTAGAAAGCAGCTCTCTGCTGGGTTCAAAACATCAGACCGAGCCGGCAGCTTAACCCGGAGATCAGTAATGTTCAGACAGCTTTCCCCCACTGCTGTACCTTCTTCTGCCAAGGAGAAACCACCTATTGAACGCCGCAGCCCGTCTGGTGTTCAATCTTCCCAAGTTCTCTCACGTCACCCCGCTCCTCCGCTCTCTCCACTGGCTTCCAGTTGAAGCTCGCATCCGCTACAAGACCATGGTGCTTGCCTATGGAGCTGTGAGGGGAACGGCACCTCAGTACCTCCAGGCTCTGATCAGGCCCTACACCCAAACAAGGGCACTGCGTTCATCCACCTCTGGCCTGCTCGCCTCCCTACCACAGTTCCCGCTCAGCCCAGTCAAAACTGTTCGCTGCTCTGGCCCCCAATGGTGGAACAAACTCCCTCACGACGCCAGGACAGCGGAGTCAATCACCACCTTCCGGAGACACCTGAAACCCCACCTCTTTCAGGAATACCTAGGATAGGATAAAGTAATCCTTCTCACCCCCCCCCCCCCTTAAAAGATTTAGATGCACTATTGTAAAGTGGCTGTTCCACTGGATGTCTTAAGGTGAACGCACCAATTTGTAAGTCGCTCTGGATAAGAGCGTCTGCTAAATGACTTAAATGTAAATGTAAATGTATTGACATAAGTGCAATACACGCCTTTCAGATCTGAATATCTTTCACAAGTTTTCTAATGTAGCCTGCTCATAAACTGAGGTGATCCACATGCTGAAATAATGCTGTTTTTTTTCATTACTTGCAAACTGTAACATAGAGAACAGTTTGTCAAAAAGAGATTGACAGTATCTTGTGAATGTCATTGTCAAATAAGCAAAGACCATAGACTGAGCCTGTCAAGCTGAGGATATGACATCATGCTGTCATTAACTCAGTTTCCATCCAAATGGCAACAGATTTTCATTAGAATATTCTAAAATCTGTGCATTTTTCCTTTAAACAGACTTATTTTGGATAAAAGGCTGTGTGTGCTCATGCAGTGGACATAAAAATAACTTTACAGAATAAAACATTTTCATTGCATTTTCATCTCACCGAGTGTACAAAACACTAGGAACACCTTCCTAATATTGCATTGCAGTTCTTGACACAAACCAGCGCACCTGGCACCTACTACCATACTCTGTTCAAATGTACTTAAATATTTTGTCTTGCCCATTCACCCTCAGTGCCACACATACACAATCCATGTCTCAATTGTCTCAAGGCTTAAAAATCATCCTTAACCCGTCTCCTCCCCTTCATCTACACTGATTGAAGTGGATTTAACAAGTGACATCAATAAGGCATCATTGCTTTAACCTGGATTCACCTGGTCAGTCTATGTCATGGAAAGAACAATGCTTTGTAGGCTCAGGGTATAGCAAATGTTCCCACTCTGGTCTTGGTATGTGTGGTACAGTATAGCCAATAGCTGGCAGATACAGTGCTAACTACATGTTGAAATTATTATGGACGAAAAAGGAAGTTTATTTTTAGTTGTGAAACAGCAGCCAAGCATCGATCATCATGTCACCGGAACAAGACCCTGGACATTTATTGGATAGGAACATCAACACTGTGCACTTTCACCATCCAGTGAAGGTAATCAGAACTTTTTAAATATGTAGCCTAATAAACTGCATGTTGTCCTGAAATGGAGGATCACACAACACACAGTATCAGCGTGTGACTCCGAGTCTACTTCGATATGATGGTTATTATATCAATGTTTTCACATAAAGGCGTTTCCACCGTCCATTATTCATTGTACCGACACATATCACATCATGCCAAACGAGCAAATTCTCTGTCGCCTAGGCTTGGGAGGTACACCGTATATACCGTACACCGAGGTATTTGGAAAAAGCCAAGGGATGGTTTTTCCATACTGTCAATACCATTAAAACTATTTATTTTACTTTTTCAATACCTTTTAATATTTGTGTCTACATTTTAAGTAAAAACCTGCAGTCAACTTGTGTGATACGTTAGGAGATAAACAGATTGCGTTCTTCATTTCACCCGTCACGTTATTTTACATTATGAAGCTTACCGTAGTTTCCCAGAACAGTTGAGCCAGTCATGTGTTTGTTTGTAAATAGCACAACGGTAGAAAGCAGGAGCAGGAGAGTCCAGCTGTGTATATACAGAGTTTGCGTTTTATATTGAAACACCAGTCTCAAAGTCTCAATGTCAACAGTGAAGAGGTGACTCCGGGATGCTGGCCTTCTAGGCAGAGTTCCTCTGTCCGGTGTCTGTGTTCTTTTGCCGTCTTAATCTTTTATTTTTATTGACCAGTCTGAGATATGGCTTTTTCTTTGCAACTCTGCCTAGAAGGCCAGCATCCCGGAGTCGCCTCTTCACTGTTGACGTCGAGACTGGTGTTTTGCGGGTACTATTCAATGAAGCTGCCAGTTTAGGATTTGTGAGGCGTCTGTTTCTCAAACTAGACACTCTAATATACTTGTCCACTTACTCAGTTGTGCACCGGGGCCTCCCATTCCTATTTATATTCTGGTTAGAGCCAGTTTGCACTGTTCTGTGACGGGAGTAGTAGCACACAGCGTTGTTTGAGATCTTCAGTTTCTTGGCAATTTCTTGCATGGAATAGCCTTCATTTCTCAGATCAAGAGAAGAAAGTTATTTGTTTCTGGCCATTTTGAGTCTATAATTGAACCTACAAATGCTGATGCTCCACATAGCTAAACAACATCAACTAGTCTAAAGAGGGCCAGTTGTATTTCTTCTTTAATCAGAACAACAGTTTTCAGCTGTGCTAACATAATTGCAAAAGGGTTTTCTAATGATCAATTATCCTTTTAAAATTATAAACTTGGATTAGCTAAAACAACGTGCCATTGGAACACAGGAGTGATGGTTGCTGATAATGGGCCTTTGTACGCCTATGTACATATTTCATAACATTTCTGCCATTTCCAGCTACAATAGTCATTTACAACATTAACAGATGTCTACACTGTATTTCTGATCAATTAGAATGGTAGTGTATATATAACTTTATGACCTTGATTGCCTGTTTTTGAAATTTGCTTACATTTGCATTGTGCTCATTAGCATATTTAGCTAGCAACCTCCATGGAAATTCAATATTTCTAGTGCTAATTTTGTTAGCATTCTGGTAATGGGCATTTTTGCATTTTTTGGGGACACCCCCTTGTGTACTAAGCTGGTAATACCCTAAATCCCTGGATGAGCAAAGGATGGTATGACAATATCTGGATACCGCCCAACCTTACTGTCGACAGTTATAAAATTGTAGGGCAGGTCCTGTTTCCATCAGGACGGTCGTGACTTTTGTCATGCTTCAGGTAATTCATCTGTATGAAATGGTTGGAAGGAAACCTGCTAATGTAAATAAACATTTGCATGGTCTCAAGTCCCAGTAGTAACCATCATACTGTGTGTCTCTTTAGGCAAGACTTTGTGATAGGATTTAAATATCCTGTGAATGCCCCCAGCAGGCATGTCGTTCCATACTGTTTCATCGTTTTCCTCCCACTCTGAAATCATATATGTACAGTATTTTATTTCACTCAGTATGAACAAAAAGATGTTCAGTTCTCTCAGTCCTTCACCTCTAAAGGCATATCATAATGCATGTAGCCTAATATGATAAATTGATTTCCCCCGCTTCAATATACATATCTACCATTCCTATTTACAGTGTTTTGCCTCCTGTGTTTCAAGTTTGGATTCTGTGTGTCAAATTAATCTGAAAGCCACTGACTTCTATTTTCAGTTGCACTGTTTATGCCAGAGGCAACATTATATAAAAAAAAGGAAAATCTCAAGAGGGATTTAACGTAAAAAGAAGACGAAAAAAAACCACACTCCTAAATAGATTTAAAAGCATTGATGTAATAGGCTCAGAAGCAAATCCTTGAATAGATCACTATGCCAGTGTTATTAAAATGCCATATTCAACCACTGAAAAAGCCCTGGGACATGGGAAGTGCATGAGACCACACAGATAATCAGGGCCACTGAATGTACAAAAAGAGTTCATCTCAATTCTCTGTGGCAGGAAATAGACTTGGCATGGGGGCATCATTTTGGACCACTGGTTCCCCATTCTCCATTCTCCACAGTGTTATGAGCACTGGTTCTCTGCAACCCGGTAGTAGTAATCATTTTTATAGCCCTTACTTAATTAAAACGTCAGAGCAATATGC
Source organism: Oncorhynchus nerka (assembly GCF_034236695.1). Taxonomy (NCBI): domain Eukaryota; kingdom Metazoa; phylum Chordata; class Actinopteri; order Salmoniformes; family Salmonidae; genus Oncorhynchus; species Oncorhynchus nerka. The sequence continues at coordinate 60,968,802 of NC_088401.1, forward strand.
GGCCGAGTTCACCAAATTAAAAATAAATTAAAGATGGCAGATGTGGCCTTAATGGCTTAATCCAGCCTTTATATTGGTTCCAATAAAGCATAGCCACATTCCAATATTGTTCAATACTTGCTATCTTCAACAGAATCTGCCATAGCAACACTTTAGCGCAATATTTTAACAAAAATACAGACAACAACTTTAACACATCCACATAATGACATGGCAGACATTGTCTGTTTCCTTCTCTTCCTTCCAATTGAAATGTAACCCTGAGTAGGAATGTAGTACAACTAAATTAGGGGGACCACTCCAATGATAAGCTGTAAGAGTGATCTGAGAGAGCACTCAGGGTTCTACTGCTACATTATGACAATATTAGACTTAAAACAGACGAAAGTGGAGAGAGTAGAAATCAGATGTGCAGAAAGAGAGAGAAGAAAATAAGTCTAATTGTGTTATGCCTCACGGCGACATTTTCTTGGGTGGGAAAACTCCAGAGAACTCAGAACCCTGTTTGGAATTCTGTTGTGCCAGGCACATGCAACACAGGGTTGGCATTTGAAACTGAGCATTTAAGCATGTTGGCTTGACGCGTTTGACACCTCCGTGTAATCATATGTCATGTACTGTATGCCCTTTGGGAGGAAAATGGCCTCAAAGGAGTGGTAAAGAGGATAAGGTCAAAGATCAAGTGAAGTAAATTCAATTTTCTAAAGAAGATGGGGGTGAACCGTGTACTGCATCTATTCCAGTTCTAACTAGTCAGTCAGTCTACTTTTAAAACAACCCCTCTGAAAGACACACATACATACTGTACACACACATACATATACATTGTCTTTTAGGATTTTATACCAGCAACCCTCCGGTTGCCAGCTCACTTCCCAGGATTCTAACTGGCAACCCTCTGGTTGCTGCCTCACCTCTCTTAGCCTCAAGGCTACCTGCTGCCCCTAACCATATTACCCATGTAATGCCCCACATATAATCAGTTTGTTGATAAGGAAATTCCCTGACCCATCAAAAAATAACATGTGTTGGAAAATTTACAGTAAATATGAGTACATGTATTTTTAAATTTTTTAAGAAAAACATGATTTCCTTACCTGGCAAGGCCTCTGATAGTAGATGTCCATACAGTGTGACTGAAGAGTAGTTGAGCAGTCCTTAAAAATCCCCAGGGCCAACGGAATTCACACGTCACTTATTCCAAGATTCCAATGTCTGCAATGAAAAAAAGAGAACAAATGTAATCAGAGATACAGTGGGAGTTTTCTGGTGATAGCACAGGTCTGAGCAGTAACAAGCCCAACCAACCAAGATAAACATCCTTGAAGACTGTCAGCCCAAGGAAGACAGAGGAAGGCCGCTAAGTCGAAGAAGGAAAAGACCTCTGACATATGCAGAGTATCTTCCTTAAACGCTTGAGCAGCTTGATTATTTTTCTGCCAAAAACGGCAGCCGAGGGACGCTTCATTAAATCCTAATTTCTTGACCGACCAACTGGCCAAGGAATGGGTTTAATGAAAGAAGATCCTGATTTAACTCTTAACTGTATGTTTTGGCTACTAATGTAAGTGTCATGGGAGGGGAAAGGATGCAATCATTAACATATATGATTATTCATATCAATCCATTTTATTTTAGTCGCCCCAGGATGCTATAGCTCTTCCTAATGAAGGGGAGGAGACTCAGTTTACTTGAATCCATGGTGGAGTTCCTTTAACATGGCTAAACTCCGCCCACCCAGGGCACCGGGCCATGTTAAAGGAACTCCACCATTCAGTGAGAAATACTTAATAAGACAGTTACAGTATGATGCCATCAACTTACATTGTGAGCACAACTACCATGCATTACATTCATATGAAATTCACTGTAATGAGTAATGAAAATCAATGATGTTGCTTTTATCAGTCCTAGGTGTAGATAAACCTGATAACAGATAAGAAATGTGATAAGTAATACAATTAATTGAACACCTTGTGAGTGAGATGGGTTTGCTCCCAGAGGACAAGAACTGATACTGTATGTTAATATGATTGAGGAAAATCACACTTCCTACTATCAAGTCATCTAGGTATCCACTTAATAACACTCTCGACAATGGAGAAACTGCATAAAGGTGGAGGAATTCAGATATGATGTCATTGTTTCAGCACAGCACACAAAGCGTTAACACTACGGCACGCAACATGGTTCAATGTGCTAATAAATCGGCACAATTTACTTTTGAGTAATGGAGAGCAAAGTTTGCTGCTAATGTTTGCTAACTTAACTATGCTATCGCTAGTCCCATAAAACATTATGTTTTCTAATGTGAAGAACAAATGTTTATGCATAGTCTAGATAACATTTTGTATTGGCCAAGTAAACTTATTGTTTTTCAACCAAGTTAAGTATTTTGCCAACTATTTGTCATAATTGTTCTGCATCTGTATATTTAAGCTATAAGACATGAGGGGTTATGGTATATGGCCAATATAACACGGGTAAGGGCTGTTCGTATGTATGACGCAACACGGAGCGCCTGGATACAGCCCTTACATGTGGTATATTGGTCATATACCACAAACCTCAGAGGTGCATTATTGCTATTATAAACTGGTTACCAATGTAAGTGAAGCTGCAAAAATAAATGTTTTGTCATACCCGTGGTATATGGTCTGATTTTCCACAGCTGTCAGACAATCAGCATTCAAGGCTAAACCACACCGTTTATTATTCGTAAATATAACTCTGGATCCAATCTTCTCCTTCACCTGTGCTGAAAGCCACCTGATCTACTATCTTAACTAGTGCTGCTCAACACCACCTAAATAACTTGCTCGGTCTTCTCTCAACAGTGACTGTCATATTTAGTTCTGGTACTGATTTGCACACATCGATCTGTATACTGGTATTAAAGATACAGAAATAAAGTCTCTCCTTGTGCAGGCTGAAAGTGGATGGCTGTTGGTCATCCAGGAAACACACAGTAAGTGCCCAATGTGGCAATCTATGATAGCAGTGTAGGAACTCAACTTCGTGGAAGCTTTAGAGCGGAAAGCTTTTCCTTGTAATCTCCGAATTGGTCAGCAGAACAAATCTCCAAAATGGACACGTTAAAGTTCTGGTAGAACTTTTTAAACTGAGCTTGACGAAGCAGAAAGGCATTTGACTGGGACATAAAGCCTACAATATCCTGTCCAAATGATTAGACAAAAGAGGCAAAGGCCTGTCTGCACAACACAATTATACAGTTCCCGGTATTTCAGAGCATGAGTGTGAAGTGTTTTCCCCCTTTGTTTTCAGCATGTCAAAATATGAGCCTTTTTTATAGCTTAGTTCACCTGAGCACTGACAATGTTCTCGAAAAACAAACAAACAAATCTTATTTTATTTCAAATGAAAACTGAGACCGCCCATCCAACAAGTACAGTCAGTGGGCGTTGACGAACCAACAAATGTTCAATGCCTTATAAATGCTCACGAACGTTGCCGTTTTCGGACGGCAGCCCACCCACAGATTGGAATAATCCGCCGTTGAAGGATTTGGAAGACTGGAGTCGTGGAGGGATTACGAAGCGGAAAATGAGTGCAGCTTAATTGGAGCAAAGACTTAATGAGAGTCCCTTGAGTACTGTAATCAGTGGCAGAGGAATGGCCCAGGTAGGGAGAGAGCACGGTCAAAGAGATCAAGCTTTCCAAATGATAATAGCAGGGTTTTTCGATTCCATGCCTGAGCCTGAAGGTGAGGTTGTTAAGAAAACTGAAGAAGGGTGTCTCTGGTGTCCCTCATCACTTGCTTTATTTTGAGGCTAAGAAAGGTCATTTCATGAGAGGTGCTTCAGTTGAACGGAGCATAAGTGGCAACAACATAATCCCGATTCATGTAAAACAGATGTATGTCTATTTTGTCAATGGGGACCAGATTAATAAAGGATAGCTAGAATACATAAGAATCTGTTCCAGGTAGGTAGAAATGCTGACCCTCTGAAAACGCTCTACAAATTAAACTACATTAGCTTCCTTTGTAGATGTATGCTATTGGATTACGTTTTCTTCAAGCGTTAGATCTTGTCAGGCATTCAGATGGACTTTAAGTTACTTTTGGTTTGGCTTCAGCTGTTTCTCTTCCTGGCAATACTTTAGTGTGAACACTTTGCTGACTATGTCATTTAGATCAACACCAGGTGGTTAAACGTGATCATTATATGTGTACCACACAGACACACACACACACACACACACACACACACACACACACACACACACACACACACACACACACACACACACACACACACACACACACACACACACGCGCACACACACACACACACAAACACACACACACACACGCACACGCATGCACACACACACACACACACACACACGCACGCATAAGCACGCTTTAGGTGTTGTTTTGTCGACAAAATATCACCTAGTCTACACAGTCATCACTCAATGTTTACTCTCTTTCATAGTCAGATTTCAATGCCTATGTTGAGGAATCATCCGTTGACCAACCAGCATTTTCTGTCAGATGAATGCCTGAAAATCCTGTATTAGTCTTTCTGCATGCCATTGAGAAATTGTAATTTCCCATCTGGATTCTTATTTGTTTACCAAATAGTTGGTTTTAGTATGTGTCCTGATTGAGTTAGTAGCATTTTATTGAGCACTTTCACCTTTGTGCAGTCTCAACTCACGTCTCTGCACAATAACCATAAAACTCAACTTGTGTCTGTCCCCATATCTGTACATCAACACTTAACCTGGTAGGATTTACTGTGTTACTTTGCCTTCTGCTTCAATAATAATTTCACAATTGAATTGTGTTGCTTTCAAGGCCTGGTGTCGTATCTCAGTTTGTCCCAGACAAGGCTTGCACAAATTGCACCGAATGTGGATCTAGCGTTCATCGTCCAGCACACTTTGTTTTAGGGACCACCTGCTGTACACAACATTTGTCACGCAATTCTACATGTAAAATTGGTGCGCACTCAGGTTGAGGTGCTATTGTGCTCTCGGCCAGCAAACGTTATAGGTATGTCTGAGCCCTAAGAGAAACGTATGCCTCTTAATCTTTGCAGTCCACTGCAATCCTCACTCAAGCCCCTCAGGCTTGGTCACCATTGTGATTCCATTATGTGGCGACAGACTGAAGCAAGTCTGAGCTTGTGCATTCAATTCAACTTGATGACACATATATGCCGAAGGAGGTTTTAGGCTCAGCTGCATTGATCCACAGCTGAATTCGATTACACGCACACTGAGGACCATTAACAGCAATAATTTCTTCTTCTGTTTCAATGTGATGTCCAATTACATTGCATTAGCCAGAAGTTAGCCATCTAGATTAGCACTGACCATCAACATTTGATAGTTACGATACTTAGACTAGAGTTAACCAGGACATACAATTACTTTTGTGTACAACCAGCTGGGGCAAACTGCCATTGTACCACATGTAATTAATTTCTGCCTCCGAACTAGAGCAACAATAGTGGCTTTTGACGTCAGCAGATATGTATCAGCAGATATATTCTACATCACATTTTAATCAATCTAAATATCTCTCTCATCGTTGATTTCAATGGGGTGAATGGGGCCATTAATGTCAAGGACAATATTTATATAGTTCTACAGATAAACTGTCATCTATAACAATGAGTCAGTGATTTTATCCAAGCAGAATTTTCACGGTGATGCAATACATTTCAGTCATCAAGAGTGTAGATAAACAGGGAGGTACCCTAGGTAGAATTTGCTGGATACAAAGACATCATTAATTGTCTTTGAGAGTGAGTGAAGCACTGAGTGCAGAGAAAACATTGTCAGTTGGCATCGGTACATAGCCTAGGAATGTTTCCTTCTCTTCCAAAAAGGCAAACAGAGGTCAGTATTCATATTGTGAAAACTTCAGGATTAAAGTGATGTTCAAGAGAACAAATTGATATGTAAACGACGAGGATGAAACAAACAAGGGGAACTTAAGCCTGGAGGCACAGTCAGTAAAGAACAGCAAGTCAAAAAACGGACGCAGACAGACGGAAAGAAGTGGGATGAAAGTTGAATGCAAATGTACCTGCTGGGGCCCTAGACAAATACATAAATTTCCAGATAAAAAGAATGCATGAAAAAGATATGGTTGTGGGGGTACACAGCAGTACATTTCTTTAAAGAGAACCTTTTTTAGAGGATATAAAAGACGGATGAAAAGGGAGAACACTGCTTGTGCCTTTGGCCTACGCTGAGAGTCGTTGCTGAGAGCTTGGTGAATAAGACCCAGTAATGCCATGTGAACACTCTTCCTACACAAAGGTTTATTGCATTAGTGCTCAGAGCGGCACTGTGTGTGAGTCAGACTCCCACAGTGGGACTGGCTTCATTAGACAAATCTTACACAATGGGCAGGGAAAAGGCCAAGACAGGCTCCCTCAGGAGACAAAGTGCTCTTTTCCATCTGCAGCATTGTCAAACTTAAACTGTGACATCTGTCCCAATTGAAGTGCTACTGCAGCTGATGTTAAGGAGAAGGAGTGTTAAGTCAGAAATTATCCGAACAGTTATCAGTTATTGTTTTGAAGATGGTGGGCCTTAGGGAATCACTGCTAGTCATTTCTAAATGATAGGTCCCTCAGAGACATGCAGAATATATAGTCAATGGCATAAGTTCTACCATTCACACACCATCCTCCATACAGTGCCACCACACATGCTACCTTGCCGTCTCAAAGATAGCTCAGGTCAAAAGTAACTGCCTCCCTATGGGACAGTATTCCAGAACATGAGAAGAGTCACAGAATGTTATTCTGGAAGAGACCTGTAGGTCATGTTCTGCCTGAATCCCAAATGTCAAGGGTCATGTAGGGTCTGTTATAAAGACTGTTATAAAGACACCTCTACTAACCTTTAACCAGAGAAGATCAGCAGCTTGATTTACTACAGGGAGGAGCACATCCATACATACATGACAAGTGCTAATATACATTATAACCGCATCATAATGCATTATCATTATCAGGTTTTAACTAAAGTGTTACCAGAAAGCTTTGCACACACAGACAAGCAGACACTTCTTAAAATAGACTCGTACGCCAGTGTATGCACACACACACACACACACACACACACACACAGCTAAGGAAGGTGATTTACACTCAGTGGCCTAAACAGCTCACATCTGGAAGGCCACAGAGTGAAGGCCACAGAGAGCGTGTGGCCTTCTCTGAGGTGATAACACGCCACCAAATCTGTATTTAATTGGGATGATTTCTCCCCACAAGAGCCTGATGGAAAGACAACAGCGAGCAAATAATAAAGCTTAAATGAGATCCAAGAAAAAGTAGGGGAAACAAAAATAAACCAACAAGACAACAGATGTCTGAGACAGACACAAGAAGACTAAACATGTAATCCTCCACATCCTGTTCAAATGATCAGCTTCCTGTGCACAGCACCTGGCACATTCCTCTAATTTGTTGGCTCCAAATGTTAAGCAGAATCATGTCCGACACATACTTCAAGCCAAACGACAGTAAAAATGTGAGGGATTGCTTCACGATTAAAAAGGAGCACGGGAAAACTGCAGTCTCCTGGGGTATGTCTCTATAAGTTTGGCACATCTAGCCACTGGGATTTTTAGCCATTCTTCATGGCAAAACTGATCCAGCTCCTCCTAGTTGGATGGGTTCGCTGGTGTACAGCAATCTTTAAGTCATACCATAGATTCTCAATTGGATTGAGGTCTGGGCTTTGACTAGGCCATTCCAAGACATTTGATATGTTCCAAGCCATTTGAGTGTTGCTTTAGCAGTATGCTTAGGATCATTGTCCTGCTGGAAGGTGAACCTCCGATCCCGAGTCTAAAATCTCTGGAAGACTGAAACAGGTTAACCTCAAGAACTTCCCTGTATTTAGCGCCATCCATCATTCATTCAATTCTGACCAGTTTCCCAGTCCCTGCTGATGAAAAACATCCCAACAGAATGATGCTGCCACCACCATGCTTCACTGTGGGGATGGTATTCTCGGGGTGATGAGAGGTGTTGGGTTTGCGCCAGACATAGCATTTTCATTGGTGGCCAAAAAATTAATTTTAGTCTCATCTGACCAGAGTGCCTTCTTCGGTATGTTTGGGGAGTCTCCCACATGCCTTTTGGCGAGCACCAAATGTGTTTGCCAATTTTTTTCTTTAATGTTTTCTGGACACTCTTCTGTAAAGCCCAGCTCTGTGGGGTGTAGGGCTTAAAGTGGTCCTATGGACAGATATTCCAATCTCCGCTGTGGAGCTTTGCAGCTCCTTCAGGGTTATCTTTGGTCTCTTTGTTGCCTCTGATTAAAGCCCTCCTTGCCTGGTCCGTGAGTTTTGGTGGGCAGCCCTCTCTTGGCAGGTTTGTTGTGGTGCCACACTCTTTCCATTTTTTGATAATGGATTTAAATGGTGCTCTGTGGGATGTTCAAAGTTCCGGATATTTTTTTACAACCCAACCCCGATCTGTACTTCTCCACAACTTTGTCCCTGACGTGTTTGGAGAGCTCCTTGGTCTTCATGGTGCCGCTTGCTTGGTGGTGCCCCTTGCTTAGTGGTGTTGCAGACTCTGGGGCCTTTCAGAACAGGTGTATACAGTATATACTGAGATCATGTGATACTTAGATTGCACACAGGTGAACTTTAGTTAAGTAATTATATAACTTCTGAAGGTAATTGGTTGCACCAGATCTTATTTAGGGGGTTCATAGCAAAAGGGGTGAATACATATGTACGCACAACTTTTCCTTTTGTTATTATTATTATTTTTTTTTAAACAAGTTATTTTTTTCATTTAACTTTAACAATTTGAACTATTCTGTGTGTCCATTACATGATATCCAAATAAAAATCTATTTAAATTACAGGGGGTAATGTAACAAAATAGGAAAAATGGCAAGGGGGATGAATACTTTTGCAAGGCACTTTATATTTCAATTGCCTGGTCTCTTTTACCTTCAAGCTCATTAGTTGTGGAGAGATACACTGCATGTAAATGGTTTGTGTTGAGAATGCTTATCCTCTCATTTTAGGTTAGGTATAGAGATGAGAGAGAAAGAAAGAATGATACAAGCTCTACCGTATGTGCAGGCTGAGAAAGTATAGTCACTTCAAAAGGTACATATCAGGGTCGAAGTGACCGAGTTGAAAACATGCTTCAGTGGAGGCAATTTGAAAGTGGACATCAAACAAAACCCAGTGGGAGGAAAAATCATATTTACCTGACAGTCAGCATCTGCTGGGCTCAATTCTTGTTGGCACTGTTATTTACATGGTATAAGAGAAGATTAGCTCATTCTATTTGCATAGCTTACCTGAGGCAAGGCTATGTTTATTTTGTACTATATACTGGGTGTTTACGACTGATATTCAAATCAAGGGTCCTTTGGAGACTGAGTAAATTACTCTAAAATAAAAGCATGTCAAGAGTATGTCAAATACATTTCCTGCATCTATAACCACTCCAAGACAAGTGCAACACAATAATCAATTCTGCCTCTGTGATATTAATATATTGACTTATTCACCTGTACTCTTATAATCAACCTTTATTTCTGAAAAATTACATTAATCCGCTTGTTGGTATGCTTGTGTGTCCTGCAGCATTTTCCATCAACTCGAACAAGTGTTGGAAAAATGTAATTTCATGGGTGACGAAAAAGCTAATTGGACACTGGTCCATGCATTTGAATGATGTAATTTTCCCAAAATTAATATTTCTTGATTTGTCTCGGCGATATAAGCTCTATGCAAATACCCTGCCCTATGATGGTGTGTGCCCTTTTAAAGTGACATCAAAGTGACTACGCCTAATTAACCAGAAATTGACATTTAGCCTATGGTTGTCACACAATATAAAATGTACACTGTACATTTCTGTCTAATAAAATTTGAGTCAAAAATGTAAGATTGAACCAGTGTACTAGGTTATAGCTGTGACCAATGGTCATGGACACATGACAATACCCTTTGAAAGGGTTGAGCTAAACAACACTGAGTTTCCTCCTAGACTGAAAAGCATTTCAAATGGAGGTCCTCTATTGAACTGGTCAAGTGCAAAGTGCCACCCAAAGACCAATGCACATCCATGCCATGTCAGAGCAGATGAATGGTGCCATTTTGACACCTGTATTGATTGACTTGTTAATGGATCATTTTGATTGGCCGGTTGTATGCTTCTCAGCCTCAGAAGGCGGGGTGTCGGTCTATTCGGCTTTGGAGTGCCAGGCACCAACTTGCAATAAAGGGCTGCCTTGTGTGTGCTTTATGGTACTGATGAGTTATTCATTATACTTTTCTTCATGATAAAGGCCAAAACTGTCCAAGTGTCTGTCTGCTCTGCCCATCTGTGACCCATAAAACAAACACCACATGCATGTCTTTTTTCACATTGCGTCTCTCCGTACAGAACTCTTCTCGTTTGCACAGTGTTCTGCCCTAAGGCCTCTCTTGTTCTATTATTTTATTCAAGATGTTGAATAGCTATTTTACAGAGCCTGAATGAAAATGATTCATGCCCATTGAATTAAGTTTTATTTCTGTCCAAACAACAGTAAGAGGAACAACTTGGTCACGCAGTCGAGTTTCAGTTTAATTCTCTTCTTTCTTGACATTTTTTTGTTTTTCTGAAAACAATGACTGTACTTTTGTTTCTTTCGCAACATGAGATTTTGATGATGGCTGTCTAGAAAAACTCACGGGGTCATTAAACCCAAATTATTCATTCATTTCTGTGTTTCCAATTACTGAATTACAGAGGAAAATAAACCAAAACACAGACTTTTTCTGTTGCTGCATGATAAGAAAGGATGAGATGGAGGATGGAGAGAAAGATGAAACACCTTAACTTCAAATAACTGAAATGACTCACAAACACTCACACCCCTAAATGCAACAATCTCAAGAGATGTGGTTTTCTAATAATCCTGAATTAGTGGCCTCAGCTGTCGAGGAAAATGGCCCAATCAAAACATCTCAGCTTTAACATTCATCTTCACAATCTCCTACATGTTACTGGAAAATGTCAGCTGTTATCTGCATTCTTTTCATTTGATTTCTCTCTCTGTTTCCGTTGGAATCTTGACAGGCTTCCATTTAGCCATTCTCTCACTCTGCTCACCTTGTTGCTGTTGACAGTAACTGACAGAACGTTGGGGTGTCATAAAGTCATATGTTTGCCTTAAAAGACTCATATCTTCATCTAAACCTCTATCAAACAACTATACCTATCAACCTGAAAGCAAAGTGTATAACATTTGGCTGATAGGATAAAAGGAAAAGCTTCATTTAGGAGCTCAAGAACCAAATATGATCCACATTTACATCCGCATGCACCTGAAATACTTCCTGCTCCTGCTAAACATTAGTGTTGTACTCAAACCACATCTGGCCAGTGGTAACTAAAACATGCCTACATTTCATTGAATTAAAAAGTTAGGGAAATATTCTGGGGGTCAGATAGTACTTTGTGCTGTCTGACTGGTCACAGACGCATATGGTTTACCCACGAGCAGTAGCTCCATAAATTAATGCTAACAATCAGAGTTGCCCTGTGGCCAGATCCCTAGCACGCAACTTTGTACTCAGATGGCATGCAGACCTAGTCAACATTGGGCACAGCTGAAATTATAACTGCTGTAATTGGATACAAATACAATTTATATTACTTTCAATAATAAATGTAACATGCCTACCCCTTTCCAAAATGTGTAACCGACAAATACCAATGACTTTCATTATGTAGAAGATGATTAATTGCTACTATAGTAATGTTGTTTTGATTCAATACTTTAACCGCTTGTTTAGTACGCTGAACCTTTACACCCTGTGACCAAAACACAAAGCCCTAGTATCTGCTAGGTCTCCACTCCAACATTGCACCCTCTACAGTGACAAGTGTTGACGTGACATCCGACATGCAAATGGAGCACTTACAGAACATCTACGCAAGGTCAATGTTTTTGTTCCTCTCTACGTCTCTCTCTCTTTGCATAACCGTCAGTAAATGGAGCCGTTGTAAACCTGTCTGTCTGTGTATCTCGCATAGGCCAACCGAGCCAGCTCAGTCGAAATGAGGCAGCCGGTGAGTGAGTGGCTCGGTCCCATTGACTCTCCATCAACTGTTTATCAGCGAGCCCCTGTGTCACACTGATTTGTGTGGAAGGCCGTGGGAGGAGGCAGGTTGGAGAATAGAGAGAGCCCTCACTAATGGTGCACAGCACAGGACCATTTCCCATCTTGGGAAACCGTGGGTGGACGTTGATTTCCCTTACTTCTTTTCTCATTTGTCAGAGGATATCCGGATTTATAGGTGTTACCGTGAGCCTCTAAAGATGAAACGTATCATTTGGCCTTATATTTTGTCCCCAGCGTTTCCTCATCTTCCCCATCTCTTCATGCCTCAATGTTGAGTTGGGATCTGTGTCCCCAGTGAGCAAAACTGGTTGCATTGAAGTCGGGCTGACGTCTTTTGTCACGTCTAATGCATTTTTAAACTAGAATGAGGTCATATGACATCCGATGCCACAATTTATCTGGAAGGTCTATCTTGGAGGTCTATGCCTATTGAACCACTCAGGTGACCACTCATTTTACAATTAGGCTACACATCAATCAGGGGTTGATATCTCTTGGCTGTATAACACATCAATCAGGGGTTGATATCTCTTGGCTGTATAACACATCAATCAGGGGTAGATATATTTTGGCTGTATAACACATCAATCACTGGTTGATATCTCTTGGCTGTATAACAAATCAATCAGGGGTGGATATATCTTGGCTGTATAACAAATCAATCAGGGGTTGATATCTCTTGGCTGTATAACACATCAATCAGGGGTTGATATCTCTTGGCTGTATAACACATCAAACAGGAGTTGATATCTCTTGGCTGTATAACAAATCAATCAGGGGTTGATATCTCTTGGCTGTATAACAAATCAATCAGGGGTTGATATCTCTTGGCTGTATAACAAATCAATCAGGGGTTAATATCTCTTGACTGCATAACACATCAATCAGGGGTTTATATATCTTGCCTGTTTATTTTTTATTTTTTTAACCAGGTAGGCTAGTTGAGAACAATTTCTCATTTACAACTGCGACCTGGCCAAGATAAAGCATAGCAGTGTGAACAGACATCAACACAGAGTTACACATGGAGTCAACAATAAACAAAAAACAAGTCAATAACATAGTAGAAAAAAAATCATCTATATACATTGTGTGCAAAAGGCATGAGGAGGTAGGCAATACATAGGCCATAGGAGTGAATAATTACAATTTAGCAGATTAACACTGGAGTGAGAAATGATCAGATGAATAGCACATCTCATTACATGTAATGTGTAAAGCACATCTCATTACATGTAATGTGTAAAGCACATCTCATTACATGTAATGTGTAAAGCACATCTCATTACATGTCATGTGTAAAGCACATCTCATTACATGTCATGTGTAAAGCACATCTCATTACATGTCATGTGTAAAGCACATCTCATTACATGTCATGTGTAAAGCACATCTCATTACATGTAATGTGTAAAGCACATCTCATTACATGTAATGTGTAAAGCACATCTCATTACATGTCATGTGTAAAGCACATCTCATTACATGTCATGTGTAAAGCACATCTCATTACATGTAATGTGTAAAGCACATCTCATTACATGTAATGTGTAAAGCACATCTCATTACATGTAATGTGTAAAGCACATCTCATTACATGTAATGTGTAAAGCACATCTCATTACATGTAATGTGTAAAGCACATCTCATTACATGTAATGTGTAAAGCACATCTCATTACATGTAATGTGTAAAGCACATCTCATTACATGTAATGTGTAAAGCACATCTCATTACATGTAATGTGTATAGCACATCTTATTACATGTAATGTGTAAAGCACATTGGCCCAGCGTCATCTGGGTTTGGCTAGGGGAAGGCTGTCATTGTAAATAGTAGTTTGTTCTTAATTAACTGACTTGCCTAGTTAAATAAAAACATTTATTTTCACAAAATACAAGTATGGTATGGTTTTCTGTGCATCTTGTTAGCCTTTTTCAACCCACAGGGATTCCAGTCCAGTATCGTATTGGACAAACCATCAGCAGACACCCTCAACCAGAGAGATGACTTTCATCTTAGAAATATGACCTTCCTGGGGCTGACATTCTAGTAATAAATATGTCCTTCCTGGGGCTGACATTCTAGTAATATATATGACCTTCCTGGGGCTGACATTCTAGTAATAAATATGACCTTCCCGGGGCTGACATTCTAGTATTAAATATGTCCTTCCTGGGGCTGACATTCTAGTAATATATATGACCTTCCTGGGGCTGACATTCTAGTAATATATATGACCTTCCTGGGGCTGACATTCTAGTAATAAATATGACCTTCCAGGGGCTGACATTCTATTAATAAATATGACTTTCCTTTGGCTAACATTCTATTAAAACATAGGACCTTCCTTTGGCTGACATTCTAGTAATAAATATGACCTTCCTGGGGCTGACATTCTAGTTATAAATATGACCTTCCTGGGGCTGACATTCTAGTAATAAATATGACCTTCCCGGGGCTGACATTCTAGTAATACATATGATCTTCCTGGGGCTGACATTCTATTAATACATATGACCTTCCTGGGGCTGACATTCTATTAATAAATATGACCTTCCTTTGGCTGACATTCTAGTAATAAATATGACCTTCCTTTGGCTGACATTCTAGTAATAAATATGACCTTCCTGGGGCTGACATTCTATTAATAAATATGACCTTCCTTTGGCTGACATTCTAGTAATAAATATGACCTTCCTGGGGCTGACATTCTATTAATAAATATGACCTTCCTGGGGCTGACATTCTAGTAATAAATATGACCTTCCTGGGGCTGACATTCTAGTAATAAATATGACCTTCCTGGGGCTGACATTCTATTAATAAATATGACCTTCCTTTGGCTGACATTCTAGTAATAAATATGACCTTCCTGGGGCTGACATTCTTGTAATAAATATGACCTTCCTTGGGTTGACATTCTTGTCATTAATATAACCTTCCTGGGGTTGACATTCTAGTAATATGTAAATGATGACCTATACATGTTGTATCAACACTATGGGTGATCATTGCCTGCAATCATAACAAGGACCATTATCCCCTGTCCTCAGAGCAGTTCATACCCCTCTCCAGCACAATGTCAGTTCATACCCATCTACACATCTCCAGCACAGTGTCAGTTCATACCAATCTCTAGCACAGTGTCAGTTCATACCCTTCTCCAGCACAATGTAAGTTCATACCCATCTACACATCTCCAGCACAGTGTCAGTTCATACCAATCTCCAGCACAGTTTCAGTTCATACCCATTTCCAACACAGTGTCAGTTCATACCCATCTCCAGTACAGTGTCAGTTCATACTCATCTCCAGCACAGTGTCAGTCCATACCAATCTATCCATCTCCAGCACAGTGTCAGTCCATACCCATCTACCCATCTCCAGCACAGTGTCAGTCCATACCCATCTCCAGCACAGTGTCAGTTCATACCCATCTACCCATCTCCAGCACAGTGTCAGTCCATACCCATCTCCAGCACAGTGTCAGTCCATACCCATCTCCAGCACAGTGTCAGTCCATACCCATCTCCAGCACAGTGTCAGGTCATACCCATCTCCAGTACAGTGTCAGTTCAGACCCATCTACCTATGTCAAGCACAGTGTCAGTACATATTCATCTCCAGCACAGTGTCAGTCCATACCAATCTACCCATCTCCAGCACAGTGTCAGTCCATACCCATCTACCCATCTCCAGCACAGTGTCAGTCCATACCCATCTACCCATCTCCAGCACAGTGTCAGTTCATACCCATCTACCCATCTCCAGCACAGTGTCAGTCCATACTTATCTACCCATCTCCAGCACAGTGTCAGTCCATACCCATCTCCAGCACAGTGTCAGTTCATACCCATCTACCCATCTCCAGCACAGTGTCAGTCCATACCCATCTCCAGCACAGTGTCAGTCCATACCCATCTCCAGTACAGTGTCAGTCCATACCCATCTCCAGCACAGTGTCAGGTCATACCCATCTCCAGTACAGTGTCAGTTCAGACCCATCTACCTATGTCAAGCACAGTGTCAGTACATATTCATCTCCAGCACAGTGTCAGTCCATACCAATCTACCCATCTCCAGCACAGTGTCAGTCCATACCCATCTACCCATCTCCAGCACAGTGTCAGTCCATACCCATCTACCCATCTCCAGCACAGTGTCAGTTCATACCCATCTACCCATCTCCAGCACAGTGTCAGTCCATACTTATCTACCCATCTCCAGCACAGTGTCAGTCCATACCCATCTCCAGCACAGTGTCAGTTCTTACCCATCTACCCATCTCCAGCACAGTGTCAGTTCATACCCATCTCCAGCACAGTGTCAGTCCATACCCATCTACCCATTTCCAGCACAGTGTCAGTTCATACCCATCTCCAGTACAGTGTCAGTTCAGACCCATCTACCCATCTCAAGCACAGTGTCAGTACATACTCATCTCCAGCACAGTGTCAGTCCATACCAATCTACCCATCTCCAGCACAGTGTCAGTCCATACCCATCTACCCATCTCCAGCACAGTGTCAGTCCATACTCATCTCCAGCACAGTGTCAGTCCATACCAATCTACCCATCTCCAGCACAGTGTCAGTCCATACCCATCTACCCATCTCCAGCACAGTGTCAGTCCATACCCATCTACCCATCTCCAGCACAGTGTCAGTCCATACCCATCTACCCATCTCCCATCTCCATACCCATCTACCCATCTCCAGCACAGTGTCAGTCCATACCCATCTACCCATCTCCAGCACAGTGTCAGTCCATACCCATCTCCAGCACAGTGTCAGTTCATTCCCATCTCCAACACAGTGTCAGTTCCTACCCATCTACCCATTTCTAGCACAGTGTCAAAGTAAATACATAAGGGCAACTCCAGCCTAATGAACCACAGTATTGAAACTACGCTACATTCATAACAATAAGGACTGGAAATACTGTGATACTCTCTCACACACACACACACACACACACACACACACACACACACACACACACACACACACACCTTCTCTTGTTGATAACAAAGGATGAAAGGTTCACTTGCCATCTTCATCAAGCTGTGTTTTTGCTGAACTGACAGTCAGCAGACACATTGGTTGTGGATCAATAGGGGATTGAATCTTTACTCTGCATCAAATGCCAAGCCTCTTTTTAGATCAATGACTGGGGACTGTAGACAGATCCTGTTACTCTTTTATTTTCTAACCAAACCAAAGACTGCTGGAGCTGTCAGAATGAGGTACTCTCCTAGCCTGTATTCAAACTTGTTCTTGTGTGTGTGTGTGTGTGTGTGTGTGTGTGTGTGTGTGTGTGTGTGTGTGTGTGTGTGTGTGTGTTTCATTGAAATATGTGTGTGTGTGTGTGTGTGTGTGTGTGTTTCATTGAAATATCTAAGTCACAAAGCATAATTTAATAATTACAACATACATACTGTAATATCAAAGAAAAAACTTGTTTTGTTTAGACATATCTCCGTCTCATGTTAACTCTACTCCTCTCCCAACTGCTGTGCCTTTACAATTGCAGACTTCTCAGTGTGCTTTCACAAAATACTGCACTTTTGTAGGGATTTCTCTGCAAAATTATAATCTCTTAAACTTGACTTTTTCCTCACAGATCCTCTTAAACTATTCTGAGCTTTATGCAACAGCAGAATGGAGCTTACAGCGTCTGGGTGACTACCTTAAATGACCTCTTATGTGGCTAGTGTGCATGTTAGTTTCCTGTGTTTCGCTTTTGGTTTAAATATCACTGGAACAGGTCAGACCAAAAATGATGTTGCTAAACTGTCTGAGTTTCAGTCTGAGTTTTAGACACATCATCATCATACTCCTCAAATGTGTAAAAAAAAGCAGTTTTTGCTTTACTTCTCCTTGTAGGTGGATGCAGCCTATCTCAAAATGGCCGCCAGCCATCTCAGTAATATGGAGCAGCAGAAGATATCTGCCAACTTCTCTCACCTCCTAGTGACTTTCAACCATGAGGCCTAATGCTAACCATCAGACATTTATGCAAATCATTAGCCAAGCTATGAGAAGATGGATTGGTGGAATCTATATGCTCTTTACTTTCCGTCTAGCTAGCGACTAGCGAGTGTTATGACCAAGGCATGTGTTAATGATGATGAAGCTGAAGGTCCTCTCCGGCTAGAGAAACCATGAGCAGAGCTTAATGAGGTGAAAAGCTGACTTTTGGACAAAAGCAAATTATGGCCTTTCACAATCAATACGGAGAGTGAGTGAAACCCAATGGGCTATGCTTCAGTTCTGATAACAAGGAGGGAAGCAACACATTGATTTCCCTCTTTTTAGGAGGGTTTCACTCTATCTATTGATTTCAATTAACTCGGTATGTACTGACAACTGATAGGGGCTAGCTGAGGCATGTTAATAGTACGTGGGTCCGATGGAGAAAACAAAAGCATGGTCATGCCCTAGTAGGAGAAATAAAAACAACACTGGATCAGAAGCACAGCTGACCACATACTTCCCACCAAAGAGAAGGGAATTGTCTCCCCAATTTAACACATTGTCTAATCAAGGATCACTTGCATTGTGTGTTGTTAACTATTGGTATAGTGTCCATATTAGGACAGCCTCATCCTCACAAGGAGATGGTCTAGACTGGACACTACTGTAATGCTGTGAACCTTGAATTAAGAGCAAACAACGCAAAGACTTAACACAACCTTCTTAACATAACATAACACTGTCATGGTTCCTCCTGGCACCAGCGGGCAGCAGAGACCACCTTAGAGACTTTTATTGGACTCAGGTGTGTCTTATTATTCCATGATTGTGTCCCTGTTAAAAGAAATGTGTTTTCTGTGGTCCTGCGCCCATGCACCTTTCTCTCCAAGCTGTTCTCGCCACAGAACGCAACTACGATGTAGGCATCCGGGAGCTCTTGGCAGTTAAGTGGGGTCTTGAGGGGTTGAAACACTGGTTGGAGGGGGCATCTCATCCTTTTGTGATCTGGACGAAGTACCTGTGTCCCAAATGCTACTCTATTCCCTACCTAGTGTGCTATTTACATGGGTCTCTGTAGGGAATAGGGTGCCATTTGGAACATCCTATGTGCTTCCTTTTTTTCTTTGGGTGTGAATGCTACTAATCTGAGTTAAAACATGGTACCTACAACCTTCTGACTACAGGTGACAGTTTAACTGTGAACACCCATGGTGCTGTTTCCAAAATACATGCTGTTCATGCTGTGTTCATTTCAAAAACAACGTCACATGATTATGCATGAAGTTAGATCCAACATGCCATCAACACAATGCACATAGGCACAGTTGTACTGTAGACAAACACGTATTAATGTATTCTGAATTAAAGTTAGGAGAGGAAAATACTAACCACTCCATGAAAGTATGTGTAAAAGCCTAATACAGTATTTAGCTAAAGAAAGAGTCTGATACAGAGGGGATAACATTTTTGCCAACAAAATCGGTAAAATGATTTAAAAGACTGTTGAAGTGAGAGCGAGGATGACAGCTCCAATTGTTAGCACCAGTTAAAAGCAATGGCTCAAGCTGTACTTTCAGAGTGTATTACTGCCACCTTAACACATTGTCTTCATACATAATGTTTCAGGAGAAATGTACTGTATGTCTAGTCCCCAGACAATTTCTATAGCTTTTTCACTGATGTATTTTACACTGCAATTATGCATTGCTAATGCAATGCAATTCCATTTGTTTGGGGAGAATATTTGTCCTTGATCAAGGGCTGCGCTGCTGCTTACTGTTTATTGCGGTGGTGGGACTGGGAAACCACTTGACTTTGGCAATTCAATACATTTCAAAAAAATAATCCTCACTATGTTATTAAAACATTTGAATGACCTCCTACAATGCAGAAAGAAAAAGGGCTCTTCCGAAGACTCCTTTGCCTCACCTTTAGGGCCACTGTAGAAGACGCCTTAGGACCCACCCAATCTACTAGTATTGCATTAACTATAAATCTGTCAATGCCTGTAGATAGCGTCCTCAAATAAAAGGACATGTAACAAATAACAAACTTTAGCGAGACAGCCAGCCCCAAGGTGGTCTGGTTTGGCAGATATTACCTCTCCTTAACAATCGTTTCTATTTGTATTGTTGAACAAAGCATACACTTCTAGGAATAGTCTCACGTAGATGCTCTACAGGTGGTTATACTATCAACAAACTATCTGTTGATAAGAAACTGCTTGCTAATGCTACAGTTAGGGTTAGAATATGGGTTTGGGTTAGTAGCTAGTCATTTGAAACATTACTGGTAGTCTGTAGAGCATCTACTGATGGACTATCCAAATGAACTGTTACCCGAATGGCGACAGAGTCTTGGTTCTTTCAAGCCTTCTTTCAAGACTACAAAGGAAGAAAATTGTGTTTTTCTGTTGGGCTGCCATGGAATTCTGTGGTTCAGAAGACATGTGTTGGTTTCCATGACCTTTCTGCAGCCAGCTGTGATGTGTTGCTACTTTGAGCTTCACATTAATGGGTCCTAGTATACAGGTCGAACATTGATTTGACCAGGGGGGAAAATGTGACCAAGATATGATGCCAGTAGAGATCTCCCTGGCAGGCTTCCTGAATGTTTCATGTGCCCAGTTCACAGATTCCCAAGAGATTTCTGAAGGCCAGAGCTGGACATGACTCACGACACAAGTATGGGATATTTTTTAAAGCCAGATAGGGCCAAAGAGAAGGCTAAGTGTATATACAGTGTAGCTTATCCACTGTGAATATCTCTAAGTGTGGCCATAGTCCAATGCTACACAGGTCTGAGAAGACCATTTAAGGTAGATTTATCATAACAAATCAACTTGGAGTATCTCATGAAGTATCTTCCGATTATTGACCCACTTCGGATTTCACCAGAATTTTCAATGTAAAACACAGTACTGACTCCCCAACTGTCTTTCTGTAGGATTTAGTTACACACTGTTAGTAGCCTAGCAAATGATGGAAAGGTGAAAATGCTTTAGCATACAGTGGATTATGGCGTATTTACAGCCTGTGTTTGACTAGCAATTAGCATGTTAGCTTTGACACCACATGTGTCAGGTGTGTAGAACACATAAGTTCCACATTGGAAGGTGACTGCTCTACTGCAATTACTCTGCAATGATGACTGGACTTTGAGACAAGGTCCCGAGTAGCAGACGGTAAAAACTGGGAAAACACATAAGCGCTGACCCCTCTCTGTGACCCGTAGCCAGCTTTCTCTTCTCCACACAGAGGACAATGAGAGATGGGGGGAAAAAAATTATATCATTTCTGCAGGTAATTGCTGATGGTAATTATAGCCATATTTGAGTGAGGGAAAAACCTCTGGCATTTTCATAGCGTCAGAGGAAGCCAACAGTCAGCTAGCCCTTGACCGTGCGGAGCTAAATTGACTAATTACTGTAGTCTGGCTACACGCACACGCACTTCTTCCATTCTTATCAGACAACAATGTACTGCCTAAAAAAGCACAAATATGTTTTATTGATAAACACAACAATGCTATTTTCCTGTCATCATGCCACTGAGAGACTTCTGGTATTGAAATGTGTCCTGTATTTAGGCCACATTCAATGAGTCACATCTCTGCATCGACGAGTTTGATGCACGGCACATATCTCTGCATGGACGAGTTTGATGCATGGCACATATCTGCATGGACGAGTTTGATGCACGGCATACATCTCTGCATGGACGAGTTTGATGCACGGCATACATCTCTGCATGGACGAGTTTGATGCATGACACATCTCTGCATGGACGAGTTTGATGCATGGCACATCTCTGCATGGACGAGTTTGATGCACGGCACACATCTCTGCATGGACGAGTTTGATGCACGGCATACATCTCTGCATGGACGAGTTTGATGCACGGCATACATCTCTGCATGGACGAGTTTGATGCACGGCACATCTCTGCATGGACGAGTTTGATGCACGGCACACATCTCTGCATGGACGAGTTTGATGCATGTCACATCTCTGCATGGACGAGTTTGATGCATGACACATTTCTGCATGGACGAGTTTGATGCATGGCACATCTCTGCATGGACGAGTTTGATGTATGGCACATCTCTGCATGGACGAGTTTGATGCATGGAAGACATCTCTAAAATATAATAATACTAGGTAGAAGATGCATTTTGATACCAACTGTAGACTCAAAGCCCATGCATTTCTAGATATTTCTATGTAAGGTGTGGGGCGTTCACTCACTCACCTCAAACAATCCCATGGCATGCTTTCGCTGTGAAGCTTACTGTAAATCGGACAGTGCAGCTAGATTAACAATAATTTAATCTTTCAACCAATAAAAGAGACTTGAATGTACATAAATGTTTAATATCCATCATTTTTATAATTATTTATTTGAATTGCACACCCTCCAGCTTCACCGGAAGCGGGACGTCTAGCCCAAAGAGGTTCATTAGATTGTTCTCTACAATATTATAACCTTAATATTCTAGTGCTTAACAGTGTTGTGACCGTTGCTAGTTTACATTTGGAGGTGTTCCGCACATTTGGAGGTGTTCCGCACTTTGGACCAGTCAACATTAACTTAATACCCTAGTCATTTTCATCAACAGATATGTGGTGTTCTATTCCACTAACCCTGGTCAATTACTGTTGAGAGGGGCCGTTTCTATGGAAATTTAAAGGGAAATAGTCAGAAATGCACCATGAAAAGTGGAACAGATTGCCTTCTGAGAGGGTAGATATTAAAATGCAGTCTGTTAAGCTTTGTAAATTAATAAATACATAGACCCATGTTATCACACACGAACCTGCAGTGACCAGCTAGCTTGTCAGCAGGGACAGTTCTACTGAGCAGCGACCATTATTTCACCATGGCCATAATGATATTCTATTCACTATAATCATTCTAAATTCTCAGAGAAAACAGTACATATCTTGTGAACCATATGTAGTAGATATATAGGGTTTGGACTATTGTTTTTCCAATGCAATTCTCTACTGAATGAATATGTACTGAACAAAAATATAAATGCAACATGCAACAGGCTCAGTAATTTTACCTAGTTTCTGTTCACATAAGGAACTTAGTAAATTGAAAAAAATTCATGAGGCCCTAGTCAGTGGATTTCACATGTCTGGGAGAGGGCGCAGCCATGGGTTGGCCTGGGAAGGCATAGGCCCTCCCACTGGGGAGCCAGACCCAGCCAATCTAAATAACTTTTCCCCACATAAGGGCTTTATTACAATCATAAATGCTCCTCAGTTTTATCAGCTGTCCTGGTGGCTGGTCTCAGACGATTCCGCAGGTGAAAAAGCCGGATGTGGAGTTCCTGGGCTGCGGTTGTGAGACCTGTTGGACGTACTGCCAAATTCTCTAAAACAACATTGGAGGCAGCTTATGGTAGAGAAATTAACATTAAATTATCTGGCAACAGCTCTGGTGCACATTCCTGAAGTCAGCATGCCAATTTCACGCTCCCTCAAATCTTGTGGCATTGTATTGAGTGACAAAACTGCACATTTTAGAGTGGCCTTTTATTGTACCCAGCACAAGGTGCACCTATGTAATTATCATGCTGTTTAATCAGTTTCTTGATATGCCACACCTGTCACGTGGATGGATTATCTTGGCAAAGGAGAAATGCTCACTAACAGGGATGGTACTAAATGTATGCACATACTCAGAGAAATAAGCTTTTAGTACATATGTAACATTTCTGGAATCTTCTATTTCACTCAACATTTACATTTACATTTAAGTCATTTAGCAGACGCTCTTATCCAGAGCGACTACATGTTGAGTTTATGTTTTTGTTCAGTATATTTGTATTAGCACTGAATTAAATAATGCTTCAATGGGTGAACACCCTGTATGGTTTACACAGTATACTCATGTACAGTATCTGGGTTTTGGTAGGTTAGCATGCATTTGCTGTGTGCTAGTGGGACAACTAAAGAAAGTATCCCCCCAGTATCTAGTCTATGCATGTTGGTGGATTGGCAAACTGGTTTTCTGAGGTTTTCCTGCTTCCATCCACAAAACTTTAAATTACCTATTTTTCTCCAGAGTACACTTTGCCTTTGATTGTTGAACAAAGCACACACTTCTAGACCTCTTATATGCTATCCAAAATGGCTGACTTGATGTCCCCTTTTCTCTTATGCAACCTTGCTCCCAGACTACCGGAGCTTGCCTTCCCAACTTCGTCCTTGGCTACGTTGCTGATAAACTGAATTTGTTTTATTTTACTGTGGAACATCTTTCAGTTGGCACGAACCAGAAGAGAACCATTTTTGTGAACAGTGTGTACCTAATAAACTGGCCTCTGAGTGTATTTCACAGTTGTAAGATACATTTCACCATCTTTATCATGATTTTAGAATTACAACAATGATCTATGTCATTGAGATTTGGCACGCTTCAAAAGTAGGCCTATGTGTACTTTCACCAGAATTGAAACTTCAAAAAGAACATGTAGTTTTGCACCTCAATGTGCAGAATGAGGCAAAGATGAAAAAGAATTAGGGGAAAATGTGAACATAATGTAGACCCATGAAGCAAACATGACTAATGGCACAGTTTGGGATTAATTTCACAGGAGTTGGAATCCAATTCTTTACATAACTTATCTGAGGCTTATCGTTGATTTTTGCCAGGGGCAGTCCAACTTCTTATCATTGCTTAGTGAATTATGTTTCCTACCCTTTATAAATTCAAAGTAGAGACAGTTTCATATGCTATTTGTTTAATTTTCCATTTGAGACAATTACTCACATTCAGTGAGACAGAAGACGTTGGTAGATTGAAGAAAACACGTCTAACTGATTTACAGTTAAAGATGAGTAAAGAAAGTGTCAAAAGTGTCCTTCCTCACCCCCAAAAATAAATGACAATGTCTCTTATGAGGGAGCTATTTATTGAGTAGCTAGGAGCATTGCCAATACTTGAGTTCCACTAGTGGAGGGTGTTCTGACTCTGGACACCCTGCTAGCAATCTATAAAACATCCAGACCCCTCAAGCTGTTGGGCAGCTAACTTAAAGACATCAATACGGTGGGTAATGAGACAGAGAAATGGCTTCAAAGGACTGAGGAGTTAGACAGCTGACTGAGATGGCCATGTCTTATTTAAGGTGTTGTACTCAATGCACCAGAGTTAATGGAATGACCTACTCTCTCCATTGTTGAACCCCCAGTGGCTCAGTCAGTACATGGGGTCAGCTACTCCCAAAGAAACATGGCATGGCATGGCTCATCAGCACTGAAGTTAGTGTTTCAAGGACAACCATGGACCTGTCAAGAGTCATCCTTTCAATAAAGTCATCAAAGCCCACTAACAAAAAGTGAAGACCAAAGTCTAATCTCCTCGTTAGAATTTGCCTGGTTTACCCGTCAAACATCTGACGAACTTTACCAAAATATTTAACAACACCTACACTTTTACACAGCTTATATTAAGCTATTACACAGAGCTATGCCCATGAATAATGGAATATGCATATATGCATATTATTAATCAGCTATGATTAATTGAATATGCATATATGTATAGTATTAACTCATGAATAATGCAGATAATACATTCATGTAGGTTTAGATGCACTCCATAAATGTGTAATTTCACCCCATGTTTCTTCAAGGTCATCGTGAAGCCAGCTAATTTAGGGTGTTGCTTAAACAAACTAATGAATGGGTGGACTTGATGAGATTCCAAGTCAACTCAGCTCCCAGTCTCCTCACAAAAAAGACACTTGACGGTCTGTCAGTATTGTTAATAGATTATTCCACATTGTCTTCAATTAACTGCAATCTCAACACAATTACATTTTCAACACTCTTTTTTTCCCCCTTCCCTCGGTCTTCAGCTGAAGATGTTCTGGAGACTACATGAGGAGTAGAATCATTGCTTATCATGTTGAATATTCAGATCATTTGCCAGTCTCTCTCTTGGAACATTGCCTTGTCAATCAAACCATCACATCCCCTTTATTGGCTTGGCAACAAAAAGACACGTGTACAGCGAATACAAATTGACTGGAGAGAGCGAGAGAGAGAGAGAGAGAGAGAGAGAGAGAGAGAGAGAGAGATACAGAGAGATACAGAGAGATACAGAGAGAGGGAGGAGAGAGAGATAGAGAGATACAAAGAGAGAGAGAGATACAGAGAGAGGGAGGAGAGAGAGAGACATAGAGAGAGAGAGAGAGATACAGAGAGATACAGAGAGAGGGAGGAGAGAGAGCTAGCTGAATGAGGCGGAGATGAAAGTCTTATAGATTACTCATGACAGATGGGCCACAATCTATCAATTTCCCATTGAGTGTTAGTGCCTAGGTAACTGGAATTGATACAGTATGAAAATGCTAAGATCCAAAGGGTAAAATACTCAGTCTCGACTAAATCAGATAAATAAATTGATACGAGGCGTGATATTTGGTCAATTGAACAATACACTGTCACCGAGACCTTTTCAATCATGTCTCTGGAATAAGCCACAGTGGTGGTGGGTGACATTAGCCTTCCCACAATCCCCCACTCACTCTGCGTCTGATGCAACCATATCTCAGGTGATTGATTATGTTGTCAGACGGTGGGGGAAATTTATGCATGACTTTTGCTATCTCCGCGCTCACATTTGACCCGACAGGCAACAGATTTCTGCCAAGCTTTCTAAGTGACGTTAAGCTTCTTGGCACAGAACTTCGAGGTTCTAGCCAGAAGTTGAAGCCTGGCATGCCTTGAGATACATTTTTGGGGAAGTGTTGGATCAATACAATCAATAATCACTCCCCTAACTGTTATGCTTGACTAGGTTTGAAAGAACTGGAACTTTGAGCACTTAAATCCTGAGGGATCTAAAGAGCACAGCGTTCAATTTATGGATTGCTATTATTGTACATTCACAGCGTTTTGCCATCAAACATCTATTTGCTTTTGTCATTTCAAGTTATTTGACTCGAAAGTATATACTACTGAAATTACTTTTATTGAAGATACTGTCACAGAGCATCCATACTTAAATTCTTACAGAAATAACCACAACAAGAGGGGAAATACACTTCTTAAACCCCACTCACGCAACCAAAAAGTCTCAAAAGTACACTTTTGGATAGAAGTGGTCACAAGGACATTCTTGAGCCTGATTCCCCTTGACATGCATGCTGTTGGCTGATTTCCCTTGACACGCATGCTGTTGGCCTCTCAGTCATTCTCTCTCTCTGCCCCCCATTCTATCTCTCCAATGTTATCTTCCTCCTTCTCTAACAGCTCGCTAAGTGGCTGAATAAGGTATTTGCGTTCAGTGTGCAGCTGCGTGACACCTAATGCATCTCTTCATGCTCTGCCACCTCACTCACCCCATGGCACCATGCTGCTGACTGTCTATTTTCTGGGAGATCCACCCATGCAGCACCTCAGCACTGCAGCTGGTATGCTACTCTAAAACCAAACGTGAGGTGGGATGCTGCCAGAGAAGGGATGATCTTGTGTGTTGAGATGTAGCACAACAAACAAAGGCATTGAGTTCATATAAGTAAATGTAACAGGAATGAAATGTAGTTCATATAAGTAAATGTAACAGGAATGAAATGTAGTTCATATAAGTAAATGGAACAGGAATGAAATGTAGTTCATATAAGTAAATGGAACAGGAATGAAATGTAGTTCATATAAGTAAATGGAACAGTAATGAAATGTAGTTCATATGAGTAAATGGAACAGGAATGAAATGTAGTTCATATAAGTAAATGGAACAGTAATGAAATGTAGTTCATATGAGTAAATGGAACAGGAATGAAATGTAGTTCATATGAGTAAATGGAACAGGAATGAAATGTAGTTCATATGAGTAAATGGAACAGTAACGAAATGTAGTTCATATGAGTAAATGGAACAGGAATGAAATGTAGTTCATATGAGTAAATGGAACAGGAATGAAATGGAACAGCTGTACGGTGTCCATTTTAGGACATCTGCACTAACTACATGCTACTCGGTTGGATGGAAGGTGGAATGCAGTTATGGAAGTGATGATCTTCCATGTAGAGACAGAGCACACCAAATACATCCTTTGAGTTCATATTGTCAAATGAAACTGGTATGAAACAAGTATCCACATACAGTGATCCAGTTTCCTCCTGGAGGTGTATAGCCCCATAAATGGTAAAAATATAATTTTCTTGTGTTGTCTGCCTGTCCATGAAACCACATAATTTTCATATATCTAGGTTACATGACGGTTAGCTGTGATCAGACTGGCTGATGTTAGCTGTGATCAGTCTGGCTGGTGTTAGCTGTGATCAGTCTGGCTGATGTTAGCTGTGATCAGTCTGGTGGGTGTATGCTTTGGAAGAGATTATAGGGCTAGATGACTTCTCCTGGTAAATAAAAGAGGGCTACCAGAATTTAAATATGTAAACAGATTATCTAGGTACCTCATTCAGGGCTGAAACTGTGTCATTTTCTGTTACTGCCCTCCCACCTGTATCCGAGCCCTTAGCTGTTATTATCCACCCTGATACAGTGGGGCTTTGAGTCTCCTTTCATTTGCCTCCTATTGTAGAGGAGCTTTTACCAGGATATACAGACACTTCACACTGGGAAAACAGTAAATCCACTTTGATGAAAAGCTTGTTTTCTTCCTGCAGATTACAACTCAGGACCCAGCTGTCTAAATCTTCTTTCTACCACTTTGCCCGAGGCAGTAGTAAACCGGTCTCTAAGTCAAATTGAAGTTCTCACTCTTCATTGAAAGCCTGAGTACAAGTCGCACTGTTCGCACAAAATCTATAAAATAAATGTTTTATTAGCATGACTGCTACCTTCCACACTGGGCTATTCATCTTGACACATGACAACGGTGGAGAGAAGAGAACAAATTCAGCTTGGACAACAACACACGTGCATCTGTTGAAGGAGCGACTTCAGTGAGACATGCTAGTCAAACAGGAACTTTCCTAACTGTTTAGCATGGGCAATTTGGTCACTTTGAAACATGAGTCACTCCTACTCTCTTTGAGGAAGACTTGTCCATTTTGATTAGCCCAGCCCTCTTGAAACAGCCTTGTTAAGTCCCTCCTTATGCCATAGACCTGGGCTTAATCAGCATTTGCCAAAGGACGGAGCTGCTAGGAGTCCTTTTCTTATGTCACACACAACTCTCTCAATCTGCGGCGCCCCGCTCCTCTCTTTCACTTCTTACTTTTTTCGACTGGAGATGCCGTGCTGCCATGACAACCAATCTCATCGAATATCTTTACGCTTTCGTATCAGGGAATGTAATGATTGTCAGCATACGACGGAGGTATCCCATCTGTTTATTTGGCCCAGCCAGGACCAATAACACACCAATGTAGAACAATGAACCCCCTTCAAAGACAGTCTGCAGCATAGGGAAGCTGAAGGATAGAGACCGAGACATGAGACTAAATCAGACTACCTCTAAATCTGGTGAGGTGGGGGATCTTGTCCTTGGGTCAGTAGAAGCCATGCAATTATTAAGGCACACAACTAGTTAATTAAACATTACAGTTCAATCAGCAAGTGAGTCACTAATGGGAGATTAGGTGAGGAAAATAATCACTTTCATTAAAATATCAGGGATATGGAAAAAGACCCCAAGGCTTAAACAGTTAAAGATGGCCCATTGGATCAAATGGATATTACGTTAATGATCCTACATAAGGCTCCATTTACAGTCATTCAACAACTGATGTTTTTGGAATGTAGAGAGTGAGAAAATGGTGGGGCTGACATTTTCTTTTATTTACTGGCCAATAAGCGAAGACAATTAAATTGTGGACAGTGTCACTTTGTTCCTTGTAGCGCCTAAGAGAGAAGGAGTGGAGAGGAGAAAAAGAAAACTCTGGAAAGATTTACTGTTCAATTACAAACGCGTAGAAGAGTCATTGCCGGACTGTCGGAGTCAAGTACAGGAAGAGTCCAAATTTTACCTCAGGGACAGAGATATCCTCGTAGCCTTTGACAGTAAAAGAGGAAGAGAACAGTCATCTTATTAAAATTGCCAGTCCTCCACAAAAGGAAAGTAAAAGGTCTACTCTCAGAAGGACAAAGACAGTGTAGGCACAATCAGTTTTTATCTCAGAGCCGGGCTAGCTGGGCTATGTGTGGGGTTACCTGCTGAATTTTAATAATTTACAAGGACTGTTAGCAGTCATGCTGTGATCAGCATATTTGGAAAGGTCAAAGATCAGGTTGTTGAGAAAAACACCAGTCTGGACTTGCTTCTAATCACTCACCGTAGTTACAGGGAAGCGCTACAGCTACAATGTTTATACTGTAGTTTTAAATGTTTCTCTAAAGAGTTCAGAACTGGAGAAGAAAAGCTTTTGATGAGCATTCTCTTGAAAATCAGAGAGGATAGAGAGCAGAGAGAGGCAAAATGATTGAATGATTGATATGTTGCCTGATGATGTTAGGGTTGAGGATAGACCGTTGGCCATAGGCCTCGAGACCAATCAATGCCCTTCCCCTTCTTTTCTTGGGAGAATACATGATTGATGAGCAGTAGTGTCAGATTACCAAAACAATGTTTTAATGATATATAACAATATACTGTTAGCCCATGAATGATTACTGCCCTAAAATATGCCCTCTGGTGAACTGATTTGAGAGAATAGGCTATGAAACTGACTGAGTAATTAGTGGCCAATTAGAACACTAGACTGAATTATTATTTTTGGGGGTGACACTTGCATAGACATTGCCACTCTACTATTGTAATTATGCAGTGTTACATTGTTGTGCCTTAAATCTTACATACAGTGCATTCGGAAAGTATTCAGACCCCTTGACTTTTTCCACATTTTTGTAACGTTACAGCCTTATTCTAAAATTGATTAAATTGCTGTTGTTTTTCTCATTAATCTACACGCAATACCCCACAATGACTAAGCCAAAAACGTTTTTTATACATTTTTGCAAATGTATTGAAAAAAAAAAACTTAAATATCACATTTACATAAGTATTCAGACCTTTTACTCAGTACTTTGTTGAACCACCTTTGGCAGCTATTACAGCCTTGAGACTTCTTGGGTATGACGCTAAAAGATTGGCACACCTGTATTTGGGGAGTTTGTCTCATCCTTCTCTGCAGATCCTCTCAAGCTCTGTCAGGTTGGATGGGGTGTGTCACTGCACAGCTATTTTCAGGTCTCTCCAGAGATGTTTGATCAGGTTGAAGTCCGGAATCTGGCCTCGCCACTTAAGGACTTTAAGAGACCCGAAGCCATTCCTGCGTTGTCTTAGATGAGTGATCAAGGTCGTTGTCCTGTTGGAAGGTGAAACTTTGCCCCAATCTGAGGTCCTGGGAGCTCTGGGGCAGGATTTCATTAAGGATCTCTCTGTACTTTGCTCCGTTCATCTTCCCCTCATTCCTGACTAGTCTCCCAGTCACTGCCGCTGAAATACATCCCCACAGCATGATGCTGCCACCACCATGCTTCACCGTAGGGATGGTGCCAGGTTTCCTCCAGACATGACGCTTGGCATTCAGGCCAAATAGTTCAATCTTGGTTTCATCAGACCAGAGAATCTTGTTTCTCATGGTCTGAGAGTCCTTTAGGTGCCTTTTGGCAAACTCCAAGCGGGCTTTCATGTACCTTTTACTGGCTTCCATCTGGTTGGTGGAGTGCTGCAGAGATGGTTGTCTTTCTGCAAGAACTTCTGGAGCTCTGTCAGAGTGACCATCGCATTATTGGTCACGTCCCTGACCAAGGCCCTTCTCCCCCAATTCCTCAGTTTGGCCAGGCGGCCAGCTCTAGGCAGAGTCTTGATGGTTCCAAACTTCTTCCATTTCAGAATGATGGAGGCCACTGTGTTCTTGTGGACCTTCAATGGGTACCCTTCCCCAGATCAATGCCGCGACACAATCCTGTTACGGAGCTCTACAGACAATTCCTTCGACCTCATGGCTTGGTTTTTGCTCTGACATGCACTGTCGACTGTGGGACCTTATACAGACAGATGTGTACCTTTCCAAATCATGTCCAATCAATAGAATGTACCATAGGTGGACTCCAATCAAGTTGTAGAAACATCTCAAGGATGATAAATTGAAACAGGATGCACCTGAGCTCAATTTAATTCTCATAGCAAAGGGTCTGAGTACTTATGGAAGTAAGGTATTTCTGTTTTGTATTCTTAATACATTTGCAAACATTCCTAAAAACTTGTTTTCGCTTTGTCATTATTGGGAATTTAATCCAGTTCAGAATAAGGCTGTAATGTAACAAAACATGGAAACAGGGAAGGGGTATGAATTCTTTCCGAATGCACTGTATATCAGTCACATCATTAAATCCCAATCCTTCACCAAGCAACGCCAATCTATAAGCACTTCTCTAAGGCAAAAAACACCCTACGATTAAACTCCAGCGAGCAATACTTTCAGGAATTTACAATATAAGCCTTTTTTTGAATGCCGTAGATCAACACAGCATGTTTTTCCCTCCTCCGTCTCCTGAATGCTGGGTGGTGTGGTGTTAGTGCATGTGTGTAGAGAGAGAGAGAGAGAGAGAGAGAGAGAGGAAGAGCAAGAGAGAGAGAGTTGTGTAATGTAGTGCTGTAGTGCAGCGGTGGATGACTGGGTCGTGTGCACTCTCTCAGCCTCCATTATCTCACCAGGCCCTCCGCCATACAGTGGCAGTCGAAGGCCCCTGCACTTCAAACATGCATGTAGGAACTGGTCCAGGTAATGTTCACTAATTGTGTGGAGAAAACTGCGGCCTGAAAAATGCATGGTGAAAGGCAGGGGTAGGAAGAGGGAGGAAGATGGAAAAGACAGGGGATGGATGGAGGGACGGAGGAAGGAGGAAGGGATGGAGGAAAAGGAAGGAAGTGGTGAGAAAGGGAAATGGTGGGAGGGAAGGGGAAGGGAGATAGAAGAAGAAGAAGGGTACACAGAGATAGTGGAGATGGAGAGACAGAGAAAGAGATGGCAAAGGGATAGAGCAAAGGAAAGGAGTCACACTGAAAATCCCTGGTCAATTTGCCAGTGAGCATGTTCAGTATCGTTCCTCGTGTTTTGGTTCATTCAATGAGTAACTCTCAAACCCTCTCTCTTGCATGCAACATGCATACAAAATATATTTTCCCCTTTAAGTAAATCTGTCCGCCATACAATCTGGTGGGCTTTTTTCCCTTTTTATTCTCAGCTTTCGATTTAAATTACAGCCTGATGTATACTGAATTCATAATGAGATGTTTTTGTAACAAAAGGGGGCTTTTTTATGCTTGCAAAAATTGCTCTCTATCATTTGTTCATTGCTTTGGAGTCTACACCTAATGCAAATACCATTTCCTAATGAAAGGAACCAAAGGGGGACAAAAGTGCTGCCCTTTGAATTTAACAATCACCTTTCAAATTATCTTCCCATGTGAAATTCAGTCCCAATGCAATTTGTCTCCACTGAACTAGCTGGTTAGGCCAGAAAAAAAAGAGATAAACCCAATGCAGGAACCCAGATAAGCCCAATGTACACTACATGATCAAAAGTACATGGACACCTATTCGTCAAACATCTCATTCCAAAATCATGGGCATCAATATGAGGTTGGGAGCCCCGTTGCTGCTATAACAGCCTCCACTCTTCTGGGAAGGCTTTCCACTAGATGTTGGAACATTGCTACAGGGACGTACTTCTATTCACCCACAAGAGCAATAGTGAGGTCGGGCACTGATGTTGGGCTATTAAGCCTGACTCTCAGGTGTTCGATGGGGTTGAGGTCAGTGCTCTGTGAAGGCCAGTCAAGTTCTTCCACACCGATCTCGACAAACCATTTCAGTATGGGCATTGTTTTGTGAACATGGGCATTGTCATGCTGAAACAGGAAAGGGCCTTGCCACGATGCTGGAAACACAGAATTGTCTAGAATGTTATTGCATACTGTAGCGTTAAGATTTCCCTTCACTGGAGCTAAGGGGCCTAGCCTGAACCACGTAAAACAGCCCCAGACCACTATTCACCCTCCACCAAACTTTATAAATGGCACTATGCATTGGGACAGGTAGTGTTCTCCTGGCATCCTCCAAATATAGATTTGTCTGTCGGACTGCCAGATAGTGTGATTCATCAATCCAGAGAACGTGTTTCCACTGCTCCAGAGTCCAATGGCAGCAAGCTATACAACACTCCAGGCGACGCTCCAGCATTGTGATCTTAGGCTTGTGTGCAGCTGCTCGGCCATCGAAACCCATTTCATGAAGCTCCCTACGAATAGTTATTGTGCTGAAGTTGCTTCCAGAGAATGTTTGGAACTCTGTAGTGAATGATACAACAGAGGACAGATGATTTAACCACGCTTCAACACTCGGCGTTCCCATTCTGTGAGCTTGTGTGGCCTACCACTTCGCGGCTGAATCGTCGCTGCTCCTAGACATTTCCACTTCACAATAACAGCACTTACAGTTGACCGGGGCAGCTCTAGCAGGAAATAATTTTGACAAACTGATTTGTTGGAAAGGTGGCATCCTAAGACGGGGCCACATTGAAAGTCACTGACATCCTCAGTAAGGCCATTCTACTGCCAATGTTTTTCTGTGGAGATTGCATGGTTGTGTGCTTGATTATATACACCTGTCAGTAACGATTGACGGTGAAATAGCCAAATCCATTCATTTGAAGGGGTCCACATACTTTTGTATATATAGTGTAGGTAGCCCAATAAACCCAATGTAGGTAGCCCGATAAACCCAATGTAGGTAGCCCAATAAACCCAATGTAGGTAGCCCGATAAACCCAATGTAGGTAGCCCGATAAACCCAATGTAGGTAGCCCGATTAACCCAATGTAGGTAGCCCGATTAACCCAATGTAGGTAGCCCGATAAACCCAATGTAGGTAGCCCAATAAACCCAATGTAGGTAGCCCGATAAACCCAATGTAGGTAGCCCGATAAACTCAATGTAGGTAGCCCGATAAACCCAATGTAGGTAGCCCGATAAACCCAATGTAGGTAGCCCGATAAGCCCAACATAGCGAGTACGATAAGCCCAATGTAGGTAGCCATATAAACCCAATTTAGTTATCCCGATAAACCCAATGTAGTTATCTCGATAAGCCCAATGTAGTTATCTCGATAAACCCAATGTAGTTATCTCGATAAGCCCAATGTAGTTATCTCGATAAGCCCAATGTAGTTATCTCGATAAACCCAATGTAGTTATCTCGATAAGCCCAAAGCAAACAATCCCCAAGCGGTGGATTTAGTAGGATTGTCTCATAAAAAAAAGTGGGATTCTTTTTTCTCTTTCTTGTGATGGCAGGAGATTTTCATTTCCTCGGCTGTCATATTGCATGTACAGTTGAAGTCGGAAGTTTACATTCCCTTAGGTTGGAGTCTTTAAAACTTGTTTTTCAACCACTCCACAAATTTCTTCTTAACAAACTGTAGTTTTGGCAAGTCGGTTAGGACATCTACTTTGTGCATGACACAAGACTTTTTTCCAACAATTGTTGACAGGCAGATTATTTCACATATAATTCACTGTATCACAATTCCAGTGGGTCAGAAGTTTACATACACTGAGATGACTGTGCCTTTCAACGGCTTGGAAATTCCCCAAAATGACGTCATGGCTTCAGAAGCTTCTGATTGGCTATTGGACATCATTTGAGTCAATTGGAGGTGTACCTGTGGATGTATTTCAAGGCCTTCAAACTCAGTGCCTCTTTGCTTGACATCATGGGAAAATCAAAAGAAATCAGGCAAGACCTTAGAAAAGAAATTGTAGACCTCTACAAGTCTGGTTCATACTTGGGAGCAATTTCCAAAAGCCTGAAGGTAGCACGTTCATCTGTACAAACAATACCACGCAAGAATAAACACCATGGGACCACACAGTCATCATACCGCTCAGGAAGGAGGCTCTGTCTCCTAGAGCTGAACGTACTTTGGTGCGAAAAGTGCAAATCAATCCCAGAACAACAACAAAGGACCTTGTGAAGATGCTGGAGGAAACAGGTACAAAAGTATCTACATCCACAATAAAACGAGTCCTATATCGAGATAACCTGAAAGGCCGCTGAGCAAGGAAGAAGCCACTGCTCAAAAACCGCCATAAACTAATCCAGACTACTGTTTAGTTTACAACTGCACATGGGGACAAACATCATACTTTTTGGAGAAATGTCCTCTGGTCTGAGAACTGTTTGTCCATAATGACCATTGTTATGTTTGGAGGAAAAAGGGGAAGGCTTGCAAGCCGAAGAACACCATCCCAACTGTGAAGCACGGGGGTGGCAGCATCATGTTGTGGGGGAGCTTTGCTGCAGGAGGGACTGGTGCACTTCACAAAATAGATGACATCACGAGAGAGGAAAATTATGTGGATATATTGAAGCAACATCTCAAGACATCAGTCAGAAAGTTCAAACTTGGTCGCAAATGGGTCTTCCAAATGGACAATGACCCCAAGCATACTTCCAAAGTTGTGGCAAAATGTTTTAAGGACAACAAGTGGGAATCTTGTGGAAGGCTACCCGAAACGTTTGACCAAAGATAAACAATTTAAAGGCAATGCTACCAAATACTAATTGAGTGTATGTAAGCGTCTGATTAAATGTCAGGAATTGTGGAAAAACTGAGTTTACATGTATTTGGCCAAGGCGTATGTAAACTTCCGACTTCAACTGTAAATATTCTCAGGTATAATGTAATAGAAAATACTATATGCATTACAGAGCCGCAAATTTGATTGCCATGTTCTAATAATAGGCAAAGCTGGCTGACTGTAACATAATATTACCCCATTTATTATTGTTATTCAAAATACTACTGTGTTGTGCATAATCTGTTATATGCAGTGGTGTAGTACTTAAGGCGGCAGGTAGCCTAGTGGTTAGAGCGTTGGACTAGTAACCGAAAGGTTTCAAGATCGAATTCCCGAGCTGACAAGGTAAAAATCTGTCATTCTGCCCCTGAACAAGGCAGTTAACCCACTGTTCCTAGGCTGTCATTGAAAATAAGAATTTGTTCTTAACTGACTTGCCTAGTTAAATAAAGTTGACAAAACTTGAATGCTACTTCATTCATTTTTGGGGGTATCTGGACTGTACTTTACTATTTATATCTTTTGTCAACTTTTACTTTTACTTCACTACATTCCTAAATAAAATATGTACTTTTTACTCCTATACATTTTCCCTGACACCCAAAAGAACCAGTAACATTTTGACAGGAAAATGGTCCAATTCACACACTTATCAGGAGAACATCCCTGGTCATCCCTACTGCCTGATCTGGCGGACTCACTAAACTCAAA
Source organism: Oncorhynchus nerka (assembly GCF_034236695.1). NCBI lineage: Eukaryota > Metazoa > Chordata > Actinopteri > Salmoniformes > Salmonidae > Oncorhynchus > Oncorhynchus nerka. Next base: position 61,006,211 of record NC_088401.1, read on the forward strand.
TGATTTGTCTGTAAATTATGTCTGAATGTTGGAGTGTGCCCCTGGCTATTGGTCAATAAAAAAATAAGATAATTGTGCCCTCTGGTTTGCTTAATATAAGTAATTTTAAATTATTTATACTTTTACTTGTACTTTTGATACTTAAATACATTTTAGCAATTTCATTTACTTTTGATACTTAAGGATATTTAAAACCAAATACTTTTACACTTTTACTCAAGTAGTATTTTACTGGCTGACTTTCAATTTTACTTGAGTCATTGTCGTATAAGGTATCTTTACTTTTACTCAAGTATGACAATGGAGTACCCCTGGTTATATTCTGCTTTTATATGACGGAAGATGAACATGAGGTGCTAATTTGATATACGGAGCCCAGATACAACATCTGAATATGTTTCAGCATCTTCTAAGGTAGTAAGAAGCTTCTTTTCTACCATGGCTTTAAGGCTTCCATCTCCACAGGAGGAGGATGCTCATGAGGGGCATTATGGGGGAGATTTCCCTGCAGCATTTGCTGTAATGTTGCGGCTGAGCCGTCTGTCCTTTAGAGATCGTTGCCCATGTTCAATGGTCTCCTCAAAGGCTTTACCTGGGCATAGAACAGTAGTACGGCTGCTGATTACCAATAGTGCTGCTGTCTCATCACTACATTCCCTCACAGGAGAAAAAAATACAAGGGAGCGCTCTAAAAATAACAACAGCTGATGAAGGGGGATGTGCAAAGATGTGATTAGCAGCTTACCATGGCAGGTAAATATCTGTATTAGGGTTTAGGATATGTATACTCCTAAGGTATAGTATGCATTCAATAACATATTCAGATGTAGGATCTTCATTTGAGCCCGTTTGCTACAGCAGGAAAATAATTCCACAGCAGCAGGAAATGTGAAATATTATGTGGATTTTAATTAATGGAATTTCTTTTGTAGGAGTTGAGCCATTTTTAATTACGGAAAAATCAAGTCTGAAGTGTTAAAGTGGAAATTATAAACTTTATAAGCCTTTTTTAACATTGAATAGTCTACAAGTTTGCATTTCTTGCTGTGCAAGACATTTCACAATAACAACAGTGATCAAATGAAGGACATTTTAATCCATCATGGAGCATTGTGGTTGTCTTGGTATAGATGTTCCCCCAAAACAAACCAGACACTGTTATAATTCCAACATCAAAGTTGATTGTTGTTGTAGGATGTTATCAGAGAGAACATTGGGTTTTCCTCTCACATTTGAATTCTGCCATGGCCTTCATCAAAGGGGACCCATGCTCCAATTTTAGTCAGTGACAGCCTTATTAATATTTTACAGGGCACATCTATTTGAATTTCAGAAAGCAAACTTTATCTGGCTACAAAACAGGAAATTCATAAACCCAGCATTAGTATGGATGTAAAATACAGGGATTACTGTAGGTGCATGTGTGTCATTTTCACTGCTATCGACCTTTTTATGGCATTGAGCCTGTAACAGTGATGCGGAGCCTTCAGTTTCAGGACAAACTCTCTTTGCAGAGTTCTTTTTCTTTTTTAGAAGAAGTATAGCAATACAATTAAACAGTGCTCCGAGTATTCCAGGTTGAATTAATTGCCTTTAACTATCGGTTTTCCCTTTTTATTCTCAGCTTTCGATTTAAATTACAGCCTGATGTATACTGAATTCATAATGAGATGTTTTTGTAACAAAAGGGGGCTTTTTTATGCTTGTGCATGCTTATGTTATAGTTTTGTTTCTACAATGTTCAAATGTTCCGACTGTCACTAAGAATTTGTCACATACTCGTTGACCCCAGACAGCTCAATTTACAACCTATTCCTCTTACTGCACCCTGTATTTAGCATTGAGGCCATAGTGCTTGTGTTAAAGAAGCAAATTGCTCTCTATCATTTGTTCATTGCTTTGGAGTCTACACCTAATGCAAATACCATTTCCTAATGAAAGGAACCAAAGGGGGATAAAGTGCTGCCCTTTGAATTTAACAATCACCTTTCAAATGATCTTCCCATGTGAAATTCAGTCCCAATGCAATTTGTCTCCACTGAACTAGCTGGTTAGACCAGAAAACAGAGATAAACCCAATGTAGGAACCCAGATAAGCCCAATGTACACTACATTACAAAAAGTATGTGGACACCTATTCGTCAAACATCTCATTCCAAAATCATGGACTTTGCTACTATAACAGCCTCCACTCTTCTGGGAAGGCTTTCCACTAGATGTTGGAACAATGCTACAGGGACGTACTTCTATTCACCCACAAGAGCAATAGTGAGGTCGGGCACTGATGTTGGGCGATTAGGCCTGGCTCGCAGGTGTTCGATGGGGTTGAGGTCAGTGCTCTGTGAAGGCCAGTCAAGTTCTTCCACATCGATCTCGACATCGATCTCGACAAACAATTTCTTTACGGGCCTTGCTTTGTGCACATGGGCATTGTCAGGCTGAAACAGGAAAGGGCCTTGCCACAAAGTTGGAAAAACAGAATCATCTAGAATGTCATTGTATGCTGTAGCGTTAATATTTCCATTCACTGGCGCTAAGGTGCCAAGCCTGAACCATGAAAAACAGCCCCAGACAACTATTCCTCCTCCACCAAACTTTACAGTTGGCACTATGCATTGGGACAGGTAGTGTTCTCCTGGCATCCTCCTAATCTAGATTCGTCCTTCGGACTGCCAGATGGTGAAGCGTGATTCATCACTCCAGGGAACGTGTTTCCACTGCTCCAGAGTCCAATGGCAGCAAGCTTTACACCACTCCAGTCGACGCTTGACATTGAACAGGGTGATCTTAGGCTTGTGTGCGGCTGCTCGGCCATCAAAACCCTTTTCATGAAGCTGCCGACGAACAGTTATTGTGCTGACATTGCTTTTACCATTTGTAAAAACACCCCTGCACACTGCAGTCATTAATGGAAAGAAAACTGTTTGGCTGTGTGCTGTGCCAGTGTCTCTGTCCCAATGTACGATGTCCTACCATTCCCAGTACAATGTGGGAACATAGAATGGGTGGGATCCGGTCCCATGATTGGCACGGGCCTCTAGTCAGCTGTAGCACACAAAGGGAGGATTTGTATTGGGTTTGAGTAGAATGATCCTGGATCAGTGCCCTAGGGCCCTATTCACCTAGAGTCACCCCTGTCCTGATGCTTAAGCCCTCAATCAATTCATTATACTGCCTCAGTCTTAAGACTACTGCAGTAGAAAGACAAATCCATTGAGTTACATCATATGTGCTATTTTCCCTGGAAACACTGATCATATCTGACATTATTTGTTATATGTGTTATTGACGTAACCCGGTATTGCTGTAATCAAACCATTTATACTTACATAAAATAACAATTGACATGGAAAGCTTAGTAATGATCGAAAATAACATATTCAACTTTTATTTTGATGACCTCTTTTTTAGAAACATGAAAATGGAAATTGCCAATGGCTGTATATGGTAACAAACATACAGTAGCATGCATGCCTTTGGGTCTATGCATCTGCGTCACTGGATAGATAGGGTTTGATGGGTTGAAAGAGATGCATTGCATTTCAGTACCTCAAATTCATTGCATTTCAGGCTCTGCGTTGCATTTTAGTCTCTTAAAGCCCAAGTTTAATTTATTTTCATCTGATCTCTTCTTAGTGCTACCCAGACTATTTGCATTGTGTGCCCCCACCCGACCCCTTTTTTTACGCTGCTGCTACTCTCTGTTTATCATATATGCATAGCCACTTTAACTATACATTCATGTACATACTATCTCAATTGGGCCGACCAACCAGTGCTCCCGCACATTGGCTAACCGAGCTATCTGCATTATGTCCAGCATTATGTCCTGCTCCTCTCTGTTCATCATATATGCATAGTCACTTTAAACATATCTACATGTACATACTACCTCAATCAGCCTGACTAACCGGTGTCTGTATGTAGCCTCGCTACTTTTATAGCCACGCTACTGTATATAGCCTGTCTTTTTACTGTTGTTTTATTTCTTTACTTACCTATTGTTCAACTAATACCTTTTTTGCACTATTGGTTAGCGCCTGTAAGTAAGCATTTTACTGTAAGGTCTACTATATCTGTTCTATTTGGCGCACGTGACAAATAAACTTTGGTTTGATTTGACATATGGCTGTCAAGGCTGTGTCATTTTTTAATTTGCTTCCACTGTTAGCATGCATATATTAGTATTTGAAACCTGTGTGAAGACATACACACACACAGAGACACACACACACACACACACACACACACTTTTGAAAAGCCACCCACTGCTTTTTCCTTTTCTTATAACAAGCAGTGACAACAAGGGTGAAGAGGCAAAAAATAGCAGATTGAAGTTGCTTTTAATCAACTCTGACTATATCGCACATCTTCCCCCTTAATCGGTGTTGCCAAGTGGAAAATATATATATTTTTCTGCAATAATGTATTTAGTGGCTGTGGCCAATTGTGTACAGTCTATGATTAAACTTTTATTTTTTTGTGGGGCTATAATGCCAAGGATGAATAATCAGGGCAAACGTGACTATCAAAATATATAATAAGTAATCATAGCGTGAATATTGTGCCGTTTTAGCCCTCTGGACGAATCCACCCTTGCATAACACTGACGTAACCAGGCAACTTACCATATCCAAACATGGGCGGACGACATGGTTCCTTTCTGGCTAGAGAAGATGAGGGACCATTGAAGAGTCAGTCTGAAAGGCACAGAAAGAGAAGGGCAGAGTTAGTGTCAGGATATCCTTAATGGTTGAGATGATATGTTAATGGTAGGAGAGCTCAGAGATTTAGCCTGTCAGTTCACTGGACACTAAGTCATCCAAGAGCTTTCCAACAGTGTCTAGCGACTTCTCTCTAGCGACTTCTCTCGAGAGCCATTATTTCTTAAAAGATGGAGAATGGGATAAAATACGCTGACTGTAGAGTTTACAATAGAGTGAACTAAAAAACAATAGAGAACTAAATAACACTAGAGTGAACTAAAAATGGAATGAGAATGAAACAAACAGGCACATTTATTCATTTTTCTTAGATTTTTTTTAGATTGATTTCCAACCACAAATTGGATAGTGTTTGGTTCCATACACTGTCGTTGTGCCGAAAGGAGATTTTTTTAAATGTGACTTGAAGTTTCCCAGACCCATAATAAGCCTAAGCCTGGTCTAAAAACCACGCCTATGGAATTGCTCCGTTGAAACATGTGTTTTATTCCAGGCCCATGTGTTTCACCTGTCATGGAAACCAGCCTTTAGAACTAAAGTACAGTATATTCTCCTCTGGAAATTATCCTGCATCTAACAACCAGCTATGTGCTACCTTGTTATTTCCTCCCCAGCAAATGTTATTATATGACAGCATAGTCGTGGAACGCCATGCCCTCATTACTGCTAAACTGTTTTGAATATCTGACAGTGATATGGCCATTGATCCCCTCTTTTCGTATTGCACTTGGCAGCTTCGTGCTCTTTTATATTTCCCACCCCAACATAACCACATCTCTTATGTTTCACCATGTTGCATTTGAAATGAAGGGAAAAGACAGAATAGCAAAAGTCTCTCACTGAAAATATAAAAAGGGGAACTTTTTAACAGTCTCAGTAAAAATGAGCTCACTTGCACTGTTGCCCTGGCAAGTTATGAGCCAGCATAAATGTGTATGCCAGGTAGAGTGATAGAGCAGAGGCTTTCTGACACAAGCCTTTTAATGACGGGGTCTAGTTTTTGATAGCGTCTCCTTACGCCTTTAAAAGGTAGCCTGCAGAGGTTTCAGCCTGCAGACCGGTGGGGTTTTGCACAGGTGGATGGACACACAGCTGCTGGCTCCGTCTGGCCCCACTCTCATCCCCCAGAGAGAGGGATAGACAGGGGGAGGAAGGGATGGATGATTGAGGGGAAGGATGGCGTCTGTAATGGTTGGGGGAAAGGGTGAGCAGCCAGACTAAGACTGTCATGGCGGCGCCCTAGAATTGGGCTTGAGATCTTCACAAGTGTTTCCACTGTTAGCCGTTTCCATTCTAGCTGGACTCTGTCGATGAGGATACTATCTAAATATATTTTCAGTCCACCCACTATAGAGCCAACAGCCAATAAAGAGCATAGCCCAACACAAGTGCTGGTCAATTGAAAAGGATTACTCATTGAAAATACACAGGCTTGCTCTGTTAGGGCTGAAGTATGTTAGAGAGGGTTGGGAGGAAAATACTGTTATTTTCTAGCTAGCTCCATCTACATTTCAGTCCAAAACAGGCTTTCCCCAAGTGTGCTAATCATCTTGCGAGTCTCTCCTCACCCAAAGGCCTGCATGGGGTCCATCTTTTAACTCAACGCCATGGAGATTTTCCATTCGGCCACTCTCTCTCTGCTACGGCCCACTGCATAGTCTCCTCTGTCCTGGAGCTTTGCAGCGTTTTGTCGTGTCTGGTCCTGCATACCTTACCTCCCTCCCTCCTGTTTCCCTTCTTTCTCTATCTATATTTCACTCCATTGTTCTCTTTGTGTTCTCTTTCGCTCATCAAATCTCATTGTTTCACTCATTCTCTCTCTTCCTCGTTTCAGTGTGAATGTAATTGTGCATTCTCGTTCCACAGATTCAGCCAGACTCTGCTAGATATAGGATTGCAGTGTAGTGAAGTTTTCCGTATTGTAGTTTTGATTGTATTTCAGATTTTCTCTCTATGTGAACTTCTCATAACTGAAGAGGCTTGCATGGCTCAAAGACCCTATGAGCTATGCCCGAGAATAGGTTATTATACTAGATAGGTTCAGATTAATAACATAGTAGTTCTCTATGTTGGAGATTGGATGTTGGGTTGAAAGATTTGTTGCTACAGCAGAAAACACAACGCTCCATAGTCCATTAAAGACGGCTCCTGCAGGTCACCCATAATCAAATCAAACTTTGTTTGTCACATGCGCTGAATACAACAAGTGTAGACCTTACAGTGAAATGCTTACTTACAAGCCCTTAACCAATAGTGTAGTTCAAGAAGAGTTAAGAAAATATTTACGATAAATACAAATAAATAAAAGGCATTTAGCTCTTCTGGTAGGCTTGCGTCACTGGGCATCTCATGTCTGGGTTTCCCTTTGTTGTCCTTGAGAAAACATTTACTTGAGAAAACAAAAACAACTGTGTTTGTTTGGCTGCAACGAGTTATCGGTTCTACGAGTTATCGGTCATTTATCATTCATAATGCTTATTCATAATGGAGTTTGCTGTGGTGGAGGAGAGAATATGCATAAGAGCTTCACATCACAAGGATATTTACACGCTTCAGACAGTGTGCCTTTGGAGAGGCCATCTCTCAATCATCAGACTGGCTTGTGATGTTTTTGATGTACCCTTGATGTAACCACGGGGCTAAGAGCTAGCCTGACACTACATTTGGATTTTTCTCATATTGGTTGCAGGAAGCTGCCGTGTTAAAAAACAAAATCCCGATAAATGAAAAGTCCATACTAAATTATTGAACTCCATCTCACATGAGCTCCGAGAGCTTTTTTTCACTGTCTGATAGTCTTGCCCCTAATGCCATCTCAGGAGTTCAAGGCCAGTAAAAAGGAATATTATTTATGGAGCTGAAAGCCAGTGTGTCTGAGAAGAGGTAATGCCACTCTTGGGGGATGCAGTCACAACCAGAATGTAAACAAGAGGGCCTCAGTTAGCATTAGCATCACATAGCTCACTGTTTGGAGCAGTCGGTGCATTCTGTCAGACATTACAATGCAGTTTCTGGAAGCCTTGCATACACAGACATCACAGAATTTGTTGGCCTGTTCTTCTTGCAGGCCCCTTCTGTTTGTGAAGATGTTGAGAGATTGAGGTGCAGTTGAATATTTAGTTGTGTAATATGCAACGTTAAGCATGCAAGGAAATTGAGCTTTGCTACCGTGTACTTTGCTGTGAGCTACAAGATGTCATACATATTGCTTCAGGAGTTAAGTAATCACAGTGGTCATCAAACTTATAATGAGTTGTTCTGAAACAGGAGTCAGCCTCAATTGATTTAGCAGGAAAAATACAACTAATTGATCTCTGCTGTTTAAAAAAAAATGATCAGGAGTGGATTTGTAAACAGTGTCACATTTCCAATTGTTTTCTTTCATGCTTGGCGTCTCAGAAGACAGTATGTAGGCCACAGAAATAGACATTTGGAGTCCAAAAGAACATCAGATTCCCTTAATGCTATAAATGTGGCATCAAGGAAAGGTAAAGATGCTGAGCTTTGCTACACTGACACAGGAAAATGTCTCAAGAGACATTGGTAGAAATGCAGGACGGAGCACATCAACAATGACTCACAGCTTTCCATGTTGCAGCTTTCCATTTCGCTTACATACAGTGGCTTGCAAAATAATTCATCCTCTTGCCATTTTTCCTTTTGTTGCATTACAACCTGTAATTTTAATGGATTTTTATTTGGATTTCATGAGATGAACGTACACAAAATAATCCAAATTGGTGAAGTGAAATGAAAGAAATTTGAACAAAAAAAACCTGGAAAAGTTGTGCATGCATATGTATTCACCCCCTTTGCTATGAAGCCCCTAAATAAGATCTGGTGCAACCAATTACCTTCAGCTGTCACATAATTAGTTAAACAAAGTCCACCTGTGTGGCAATCTAAGTGTCACATGATCTGTCACATGATCTCAGTGTGTGCTCTCAAGTTCAGTTTTTTGTCTTATTTCTTGTTTGTCGTACACAAAAAAATGATTTTGCATCTTCAAAGTGGTAGGCATGTTGTGTAAATCGAATTATACACCCCCCAAAAAAAATCTATTTTAATTGATTGTGAGGCTACAAAATAGGAAAAATGCCAAGGGGGTGAATACAAGCCACTGTATTGTTTGTGGACTAGCTCTGCGTCAATACCATTCCCCCCAAACTGCTACAAGACAAACTCTCCCAATTGAACATGTCCAGCTCCATCAGTCAGTGGATAACTGACTTCCTGACCAACAGAACGTGACACGTGAAGCTGGGAAAACACTTTTTGGACTCTCTATCCCTCAGCACAGGAGCACCGCAAGGATGCGTGCTCTCACCTCTACTCTACTCACTCTATATCAATGACCGCACCTCCAACAATGCTTCTGTCAAAGTACTCAAGATTCCAGGTGACACCCCTCTGGTTGGTCTCATCACCGACGGTGATAAGTCCATGTACCGTTGAGAGGTTGCCTGCCTGGTGGTCTTGTGCAGTCGCAAATAACCTAGAACTCAACACATACAAAACCGTGGAGATGGTGGTGGACTTCAGAAATCGTCCACCACCATCTCTCCCCCTGGAGATTGACGGCTCAGCTGTTAGCGCGGCTAAAGCATGCAGAGTCCTGGGACCATTATCTCCCATATCCTCAAACACTCACGGGCGCCAGGTAGCATGGAGGGTAGGAGCGTTTATTCTGACATAACTGGTCCTCTCACTTGAACAAAGTAGGTTTTAGCACTCCTATTTGTGTTACATAGTTTAGTAACTTTTATAGGAGAGTAACAGTAAACCACAATGACAACACACTGCAAAACAACTTGAGATGTGTGTTATGTATTCTATGTTTTATAATTCATAAAACGCAGCCTTTAAAAGACATGTGCAGTTTATGGATTTCCACATGGACACACTGAAGTATACATTAGTGCTACAGTTTGTCAGCTAAAATCAGCAAGCAATATTTCATCAATAAAGCAAGACAATTAGGCCTAGTTGACACATGTACTGTACTGTTACTAATGTGTTTTGCTTTTAACAAACTGTTCTCACGGGCCATTCCTATACCTTTTACACTGACAGTTATGCAACCATCCATGTGCGTCTTTACAATTCCATTTGGAGGATATTTTTTATACAGTTAAGTCACAGGATGTACAGTACAATACAGGTCAAAAGTTAAGTCAAAAGTTAAGTCACAGGATGTACAGTACAATACAGGTCAAAAGTTAAGTCAAAAGTTAAGTCACAGGATGTACAGTACAATACAGGTCAAAAGTTAAGTCAAAAGTTAAGTCACAGGATGTACAGTACAATACAGGTCAAAAGTTAAGTCAAAAGTTAAGTCACAGGATGTACAGTACAATACAGGTCAAAAGTTTTAAAACACCTACTCATTCATTCATTAACATCTACTCATTCATATGCTGAGCAATTGTTGGCTGCTTTTCCTTCCCTCTGCGGTTTGACCCATCCCAAACCATCTCAATTTGGTTGAGGTCGGGGGACTGTGGAGGCCAGGTCATCTGATGCAGCACTCCATCACTCTCCTTGTTGTTAGTGTGTTGGGTCATTATCCTGTTGAAAAACAAATCAATGTCCCACTAAGCTCAAACCAGATGGGATGACGTATCACTGCAGAATGCTGTGGTAGCCGTGCTGGTTAAGTGTGCATTGAATTCTAAATAAATCACAGACAGTGTCACCAGCAAAACATCCCCACACCGTAACACCTTCTCTTCCATGCTTTATGGTGGGAATAAACATGCAGAGATCATCCGTTCACCTACACCACGTCTCACAAAGACACGACGGTTGGAACCAAAAATCACAAATTTGGACTCCAGATCAAAGGACACATTTCCACCGGTCTGATGTCCATTCCTCGTGTTTCTTGGCCCGAGCAAGTCTCTTCTGCTTATTGAGATCCTTTAGTAGTGGTTTCTTTGCAGCAATTCGACCACGAAGGCCTGATTCACACAGTCCCCTCTGAACAGTTGATTTTGAGATGTCTGTTACTTGAACTCTGTAAAGAATTTATTTGGGCTGCAATTGAAATGCATTCCAGGTGACAACCTCATGAGCTGGTTGAGAGAATGCCAAGTGTGTGCAAAGCTGTCATAAAGGCAAATGGTGGATATTTGAAGAATCTCAAATATAAAATATATTTTGATTTGACACTTTTTTTGTTATTACTTTATTCCATATGTGTTATTTCATAGTTTGGATGTGTTTACAATTATTCTACAATGTAGAAAATAGTAAATATAAAGAAAAACCCTTGAATGAGTAGATGTACATTACCGGTCAAAAGTTTAGAACAATAATGTATAACAAAAACCTGATGTTTTAGCTGAGGTTTGTGTAAAAAAAGACATTATGAATTCTTCCCACTCATTTTCAATGAGGCAACCATAAAATATTGAGTGATTCATGCTAAATGATTTCACCCTTGCACCCTCTCTCAAGTGTGGAAGGAGATCAACGGCAAAAATAACTATTATAATGATGGCATTGACACAACCCCCTTAAGTGAGTATCAATGAGAGGAAGGCTTTCTCCGTCTACTTCGATGGGCTCATCCATGATTCTCTTTACATGCTAATGTACGAAGCCACTGGACCGAGAAGTGGAGCCATTTGCAATGTTTGCAATTAAAATGTTGTATTTTCTTTACTCGCCGTGAAAGGTAGTATGTATTGAAATGACTGAGGCATCCATAGATTCGCTGAGCTATGATGTTTGCAAAGAACTGAAGACGAGGGGCAATATTGCCACCAACATATTAATACACAACAGATCTGTGGAGCTGTTCAAGCATTAAGTCCAATCAGAGGCATCGTATACCACCACGCCGGTGCCCTAAATGACTCCATTCCTTATTTGCTGCTGTGAGATTCTGTCATTTTAATTAGTTTTGTTGGACTTGCAGACTTTGTTTTTCCCTTATGAAGTATTATTAAGCCCAGGCAATCCATCATTCTCACCAGCAATGCCGTTTATCCATGATGAGTACAGCAGAATATTTCTCAAATATGATGTGGAGTCAGTTCATTTCACAATGAAGTTTGCATTTGACTCATTGATGTCACATGTGGGTTACAATGTAAAACACAAATGCTGGATGGTGTTTCATGTAGACAAGGAGACAAATAGATAAGGCACTGAGTAAATATTGTTGTTTACAATGACAACGGGCACTATTTAAGTAAACTCTCATAACTTTGCCTATGTATGCCTATTAAATCATTTAATGTATACCGCATATGGGGCATACCAACATGAATAAGCTTAGCCCACTTAAATTGATAAATGCAACAACAATAACTTTTTTCCTTTTTCAAATGAAACATTGAGACACTCAGAACGCATCGGAAGGTGAGCATATATAATCTAGAATTAAATAAAATATAAAACTAAGACATTTTAAAGATGCTTTTTGTATGTTACCTTTAATGTTTGGCAAAAAATGCCCACTTTACTCATGTGTTTGTGTCCCAAACTTTACCACAACTGTAATTTGTCAACCAGAGGACATAGTCACATTTTGATGTGACATCACTGGATATGGGGTTTTATACCAGCCATAAATCAATGCTCTGAAAGGGGAAAACAAAGGAAATAAACTCGTAAATCATTTTGGCGAACCAGCATCAATACATTTTACAACTCCTGTCTCCTCCATTCAACATCTATATACATTACATACCCACTGTTCGTTCCCATCTCAAACATCAGCATATTTCAATCTAAGCCTACCTATCAGTTGAATAAGCTTTACTGTACCTCATATCACAAGTTAAGGCAGTAATAGCATGGACCACCACAGTTGCATTTTTCAACTGTGAAAATCTTGAGTATGAGACTAAAGAGTGTAGTATTAATATATTTAATTCAGTCCACTGTTCAGTACCTCATACAGTAGGTACCCATAAATAATCAAAACCTCACTACAAACCATTGTATTCTGGATGTTTATGTTTCTTCTATCTTCAACTCAGGCCACTATTCAGTAGCTCATAGGTACCTATAACTAGGATCTATATCTTAGCCTTAACATTGTGTTTTGTTGTATCTTATCATACAGGAGAAGTGTGTTTGTGAATAATTGAAGGACCAGGCCATTTCCTATGCATGTGAGCAGGGTATTTTCAGGGGTACAGTGGGGAGAAGTCTATGGGGCCATATCCTGGAACAGATTGCGCTGAGTATACCGCGTACCGAGCTATCTGCCAGCATAAGCACATTCAATAGTTAGTGGCATGGCTGTTGGCCTCCTTTGATAAAAACTGGCTTTTGTTTTCCTCGATCAGAACAAAGTAAAGTGCTTGAATCAAAAGCTTTTTTTAAGCCATTATTCATTCTAATCCTGTCGGAAGTCATTCATTTTAAGAGGAATCGATTTCAATTGGAAGTAAATGTATTTAATTATAAGATATGAAGTGTGAGGCTAGGATTTTAATGTGTAATATTCACCTAAAGGTTTTATAATAATATAATTTATAACAGTTCTCTTCTTCGCGAATACCATCAACATGGATCAAACATCTACCAATTATTTGTTCATTAGCATACGGTTTAGGAGCTAATGAGTATAATTTGACTGGTCAATGCCATTAATTGGTTTGACTTCTCTTCTTTTTGCTTTAGGATAGGCCATAGAGATGGTTAGAGGACTTTTCATTGGATCTGTCGGATTTTGGAATCTGTGAGCGCCCAGGCAGTGCCACTAAGACCATTTCCATTTTGAGGAAGTACATTTTCTTCTTACACTACTTGTATGAGTTGGCAAACAAACTGAAAGGTTCCACACTGCCACCTGGAGTGGGTTGTTTGAACAGGTATAAAGCAAAGGTTGGATATTTATTGCCACCTGCAGTTTTGGAATGCTTACTTATAAGTATAATTCATTGGCTGATCCCTCATGACGACCTGGATGGAATTATGTGATCCTTTATTAACCCACAGGAAGTCCCACCCAGTTGACTACTTCAAAATGGTGAAAGTCCTCAATGGTGCTGCCCAATCCTAAATGGATCTTTTGGGCCCTAGAGCCCTCTATCATTCTCTATAGGATAGGCCTATAGCCAGGGATCTGTAAGTCAATGAGATTCGAATGCCAAACAAAAGTTTCTTTAGGGCAATGTCAAAACTGAAACTACGATGAAGAAATGAACACCATAAGACTGCATTGACATCTTATGAATATCCTGATATGTTGTTTCCCATAACTTGACATGCATTAAGCTTACAATCCTAAGGGCAAATCCATAATGGTGTTGACAGGATATGATCAAGTCGAGAATACATTGTCAGTCACAGTTGTAAGGGAAGCGTTAGGGATTCATGTTACATGTGATAAGTAATACATTGCACACTGTATAGCATGACTGATAAGACTTCAACACGATATTGATGTTGAAGTTCGGCAGACTGGCGATAACACTTTATCTCAGAACCTGTTTCCACCATAACACCTTTAACACATTTTACCATCATAGGAGTATGTTTGTGCTGTAAGTTTGCCACAGCATCATAGGAGGATTGTGCTGTTATTTTACTACAGCATCATAGGAGGATTGTGCTGTTAATTTACTCCAGCATCAAAGGAGGATTGTGCTGTTATTTTAATACAGCATCACAGAAGGATGTTTGTGCTGTCATTTTACCACAGTATCATAAGAGGATGTTTGAGCTGTCATTTTACCACAGTATCATAAGAGGATGTTTGTGCTGTCATTTTACCACAGTATCATAAGAGGATGTTTGAGCTGTCATTTTACCACAGTATCATAAGAGGATGTTTGTGCTGCCATTTTACCACAGTATCATAAGAGGATGTTTGTGCTGCCATTTTACCACAGCATGGGAGGAGAATGTTTATGCTGTCATTTTATCACTGCATCATAGGAGGATGTTTGTGCTGTCGTTTTACCAATGTTTATGCTGTCATTTTATCACTGCATCATAGGAGGATGTTTGTGCTGTCTTTTTACCAATGTTTATGCTGTCGTTTTACCACAGCAACGTAGGAGGATGTCTGTGCTGTAATTTTATCACACCACATGTGTTGCAATGTGTGTTTTGAATATCAAAGAAACACATTCTGAAATGTCACACTGTAACAGATTAAGAGTCACATCACCACTTCCAACTTGAAAAAGTCAGTGTCATGAGGTCATATCTGATAAAGGAATAATCCATGATCCATGAACAATCCCTTTTCAACCAGCTACAGTATATACAGTATATACCAGTATATTCTGCTATCATACTCAGCCCTGCTGTATTCACTGACCCAAACAAAGTGCAGTCCCTGTGTTAGCTGCAAACAGGCAGCAATGAAATACATGCGTGCTCTAAAAGACCCCTGTGCAATACATGTTCATGAATGAAACATTAACTTTATATGGCAGCCTGGTCTCATAGACTGGACATAAAATAGTAAATGTATATCCGGGAGACTTAAGTGAGTATGATATGTTATGTTTGATATGGTTACAGACAGAATAAAGTTTCATCATGGACAACTTTACATGTTTTGCTAATTAGCAACTTTGCAACTACTTACTACTTTTTAGGTACTTTGAAATGACTTGGTATGTT
This sequence comes from Oncorhynchus nerka, assembly GCF_034236695.1. NCBI lineage: Eukaryota > Metazoa > Chordata > Actinopteri > Salmoniformes > Salmonidae > Oncorhynchus > Oncorhynchus nerka. The sequence continues at coordinate 61,021,531 of NC_088401.1, forward strand.
AGCTAACCCTTCCCCTAAACCTAACCTTAACCCTTTAACCTAACCCTAACCCCTAGCCTAGCTAAGGTGAGACACCTAGCTAATGTTAGCATTAGCTAACGTTAGCCACAACAAATTGGAATTCGTAACATATCATTGCATATTCATAACATATTGTATGAAATGGATGATGGACATCCACAAATTAATACATACAAACATACCATACTAATTTAAGAGTTGCAGATTTACATTTACTATGTTATGTCTACCCCTGAGTCTAGGTTGTATGCAGTGGTGCATTCCAAACTATAGAACACTGCAGCTGTTCATTTTCCTACGTTCCCCTTTTACTTCCACCCAGCGGTCCGAGTGACCATTACATGTGTGCTGAGTCTGTATTTTTACATGTCCTATTGGGTCATAGTGCATTAACCTCTTCAACCTATGGGGGCGCTATGTCATTATTGGATAAAAAAAAACGTGCCCGTTTTAAGCGAAATATTTTGTCACGAAAAGATGCTCGACTATGTATATAATTGGAAGCTTTGGAAAGAAAACACTCTACCGTTTCCAAAACTGAAAAGATATTATCTATGAGTGCCCGAGAACTGATGCTACAGGCGAAACCAAGATGAAACTTCAAACAGGAAATTAGCAGGATTTTTGACGCTCTGTTTTTCATTGTCTCCTTATATGGCTGTGAAAGCGCCACGAATTAGCCTGCCCTTTCTATCGTTTCTCCAAGTTGTCTGCAGCATTGTGACGTATTTGTAGGCATATCATTGGAAGATTGGCCATAAGAGACTACATTTACCAGGGGTCCGCCCGGTGTCCTTTGTTGAAATTGTTGCGTAATCTCCAAGCTGCTCGCATTCATCCATGTGATTGAGACAGAGAGGAGACTTCCAGAAATGATATATCATGAAGAGATATGTGAAAAACACCTTGAGGATTGATTCTAAACAACATTTACCATGTTTCAGTCGATATTATGGAGTTAATGTGGAAGAAAGTTTGGCGTTTGGATGAATGAATTTTCGTTTTTATTTGGTAGCCAAACATGACGCAGAAAACGGACCGACTTCTCCTGCACAAATAATCTTTCAGGAAAAACTGAACATTTGCTATCTAACTGAGTCTCCTCATTGAAAACATCTGAAGTTCTTCAAAGGTAAATGATTTTATTTGAATGGTTTTCTGGTTTTTGTGAAAATGTTGCCTGCTGAATGCTAACGCTAAATGCTATGCTAACGCTAAATGCTGTTACACAAATGCTTGTTTTGCTGTGGTTGAGAAGCATATTTTTGAAAATCTGAGATGACAGTGTTGTTAACAGAAGGCTAAGCTTGAGAGCTAGCATATTTATTTCCGTTATGGTAATGAGCTTGAGGCTGTATTCACGATCCCGGATCCAGGATGGCTCGACGCAAGAAGTTAAGAGGACCAAGGAAGCGGGATGTCCTCATTGGACTAAGTCCATGTAGGATCCTGTAAAAGCTTCATGAGATTAACCTTGATGTAGGCCATATGTAGAGCAAAAACACTGGAACCACAATGTAAATGTCCAACTCTGCAAAAACTGGTTCAATCAATGTTGCTTCCACATAATTTGAGCAAAAAATGACGTTGAGCCTCCCAGGTGGCGCAGTGGTCTAGGGCCGTGCATCGCAGCGCTAGCTGTGCCACCAGAGGCCTTGGGTTCGCAGCCGGCCGCAACTGGGAGGTCAGTGGTGCGATGCACAATTGGCCTAGTGTCGTCCGGGTTAGGGAGGGTTTGGCCGGTTGTCTCATCGCGCACCAGCGACTCCTGTGGTGGGCCAGGCACAGTGCGCGCTAACCAAGGTCGCCATGTGCACGGTGTTTGATCCGACACATTGGTGGGGCTGGCTTCCAGGTTGGATGCGCACTGTGTTAAGAAGCAGTGCGGCTTGGTTGGGTTGTGTTTTGGAGGACGCATGACTTTCGACCTTCGTCTCTCCCGAGCCCGTACGGGAGTTGCAGCGATGAGACAAGATAGTAACTACTAATAATTGGATTCTCTGAAATTGGGGTAAAAATTCAATTAAAAAAAAAATAATGACGTTGAATGAACTGAAAGTCAACGTAAATTTTACCCAACTTTAAACCAAACGTGAAATATTTTTTTGATTTCACGTTGACAACTCACGTTGAAATGACATCTGTGCTCAGTGGGACATTCGTTTTTTTGTGCAAGCGCAGGTTAAGTACTGTGAAGGAACTGTTCTGTACAAACACTACAGTATACAGTATGCAGACTGCTCAGACAGCATAAAAAAACTTTTTGTCATCAAAAGTTGCCTTCATCCCAAAAGAGTTGCAACTAATCAGAAACAAAGTACTACATGGGAATTACGTTGACTCCATGAAGGAATTTGGACTGGTGTGATGCGAAACATTAATATTAAAAGTTACGGTGCCGTTTCAGATTCAGCATGTAAGTATGTTGAAACCAGAAAGTTCTGGTGTTGCCATCCCTGGTTAATGTTTGCACAGTAATTAATGACAGCATGGCAAAGTTCCCATTGCTCTCCTCGTTTAGCAATGCCTTGCATGAAACCACAGAAATAGCAAAGAGTTATGCGAGCAAATTTACTTAACTATATTTTGCCTTTTTCCCTTCATACCTTTCCACCATGCGCCTTATCTCCTTTCTGCAGTGTTTGCCATTTCTGTTCTTCCAATGTCATGCTACAATTCATCCACAATCTGCCTCTGTTGTGCACAACAAATCACCATTCCCCTCTTTTTGTCTTTGTGACCACAAACTGTCTGTTTCTTATTCAGGCTCTGAAGCCCTTCACCACATTGTCCTCTCTCAGCCATTCTCTCCCCTCTGTCTGCCCCCTGTTATTTATGGAATGCAAAACTACAGAGGCAGGGAGAATGAACCTGGTGCTACGCATGTAGCCAAACCGCCCAGGCGGGCACTGCCAAGGGGAGATTGTGTACAGCCCATGTCACCAACAGGAGCCTTCTGCCACCCTTTTACCACCCCTACCAACTTGCCCTTACTAACAATGTTTACATGTGGGGACAAAAGGTTATAGGAGGAAAGAGTGAAGGAGGCAAAGATGTCTCCCATATTGGCATGTTGATCAATTCACCGTCATCTTAGACCTTGTAAGTAATCTCCCAGCGCTCGTTCATGTACGGACACATTTGAGCAAGGTGTGGGGCAAAATAAAATACAGGTAAACGTAACTGGAGTCATTTGTCAAGACATATTGCAGGGGGGCGGTGTGATCGTCAAAAGATCGTCAAAAGGGGTATGAGTCGTCTTCCCTCTCATTGATTAAACGACAATTGAGAAATTAAATAAAAGGATTACTGGCTTCTGCAGGGGACTGATTTCTCATTATTTTTCAAATCCCTTCCACAAGATCCAATACTGAAATAATATTCTGCCTGTCTTCCATTTAGAACCCCCTTCACTGTGTTTTGATTTATAATTAATTTTGTCAGGTTGAAATGTGCATCTTTCATGATCTAGTATTTTTTAAGCATCCACAAAGAGTTTTTGCTGCATGCTTCGCACCCGTCCCCCAAAGAGCAGCTTACCGCAGTCTAGGCTGAGAAATCCAAGCAGAGTTGACTCCATTTCCTATTCCTTCGCTATCCTGAGGTAGCTGTCAAACTGTTAGCCTTGTTACTATGCTGCTCCCATGTACCCAGCTGCAATCCATTATAACGGGGGCGAGCTAATGCTCTATGGAAGCCTGTCCTGGCATCCTACCATTGATTTGCTGCAGGTGTAGGGTGACTGTGTTGTGAAACCAAGGAGAGAGTTGCCCGTCTTCCAAGGTCAGGAGAGCTGAAATCAGGATATAACCCCTCCCCAGCTAGGTAGAGACCAGGATATAACCCTCCCTAGCTGGGTAGAGTACAGGATATAACCCTCCCCAGCTGGGTAGAGACCAGGATATAACCCCTCCCCCCTGATGGGAAGAGACCAGGATATAACCCTACCCAACTGGGTAGAGACCAGGATATGACCCTCCCCAGCTGGGTAGAGAAAAGGATATAACCCTCCCCAGCTGGGTAGAGAACAGGATATAACCCTCTCCAGTTGGGTAGAGAACAGGATATAACCCTCCCCAGTTGGGTAGAGAAAAGGATATAACCCTCCCCAGCTGGGTAGAGAACAGGATATAACCCTCCCCAGCTGGGTAGAGACCAGGATATGACCCTCCCCAGCTGGGTAGAGAGCAGGATATAACCCTCCCCAGCTGGGTAGAGGCCAGGATATATCCCTCTCCAGTTGGGTAGAGACCAAGGTATAACGCTACTCAACTGGGTGGAGTCCAGGATATAACCCTCCCCAGCTGGGTAGAGACCAGAATATAACCCTCCCCAGTTGGGTAGAGACCAGGATATAACCCTCCCCAGCTGGGTAGAGACCAGGATATAACCCTCCCCAGCTGGGTAGAGTCCAGGATATAACCCTCCCCACCTGGATAGAGACCAGGATATAACCCTCCCTAACTGGGTAGAGTCCAGGATATAACCCTCCCCAGCTGGGTAGAGTCCAGGATATAACCCTCCCCAGCTGGGTACGGTCCAGGATATAACCCTCCCCAGCTGGGTAGAGTCCAGGATATAACCCCTCCCCCCGCTGGGAAGAGACCAGGATATAACCCTCCCCAGTTGGGTAGAGTCCAGGATATACACCTCCCTAGCTGGGTAGAGACCAGGATATAACCCTCCCTAGCTGGGTAGAGACCAGGATATAACCCTCCCCAACTGGGTAGAGACCAGGATATAACCCTCCCCAACTGGGTAGAGACCAGGATATAACCCTCCCCAACTGGGTAGAGACCAGGATATACCCCTCCTCATCTGGATAGAGACCAGGATATACCCCTCCTCATCTGGATAGAGACCAGGATATAACCCTCCCCAACTGGGTAGAGACCAGGATATAACCCTCCCCAACTGGGTAGAGACCAGGATATACCCCTCCTCATCTGGATCGAGACCAGGATATAACCCTCCCCAGCTGGGTAGAGGCCAGGATATATCCCTCTCCAGTTGGGTAGAGACCAAGATATAACCCTACTCAACTGGGTAGAGACCAGGATATAACCCTCCCCAACTGGGTAGAGACCAGGATATAACCCTCCCCAACTGGGTAGAGACCAGGATATAACCCTCCCCAACTGGGTAGAGACCAGGATATACCCCTCCTCATCTGGATCGAGACCAGGATATAACCCTCCCCAGCTGGGTAGAGGCCAGGATATATCCCTCTCCAGTTGGGTAGAGACCAAGATATAACCCTACTCAACTGGGTAGAGACCAGGATATAACCCTCCCCAGCTGGGTAGAGTCCAGGATATAACCCTCCCCAACTGGATAGAGACCAGGATATAACCCACCAAGATTTAACTCTCCCCAACTGGGTGGATACCAGGATATAACCCTTCCCAACTGGGTAGAGACCAGGATATAACCCTCCCCAACTGGATAGAGAGCAGTATATAACTCTCTCAAGCTGGGTAGAGACCAGGGACACAGAGTGCACCAAACTTTACCGCAATGCTTGGTTACCCATGAAACCAGTTTACATAAATATCCCCTTGTGACTTCTCCGACGACAAAAGGTAGGCAACACGTCAGACCGAGCAGACAGAGGCTTGATGATGACCAGTATTGAATTAGGGCTGTTAATGGTTTGTTTTCCAGTATACTGCTAAACAATGGTGATGTGAGAGAGAGAGAGTAGGGAAACTATATTTTCATAGGAACTGTAACTAACATAATACACTTACCATCCCCATTGTCCAACCGCACAGCAAATTATTTCTTACTGGTCCACAAATAACCATATTGGGGGAGAGAGATTGGGCTGCCATCCATCAACACTCTGGCAATGTACTTTCGACGCAGCGCCCAAATCCTGAATCACGTGGAAAGGGGGGAGACAGATGTTGTGTTCAGAGGGCATCCACCTACCCATTTCCCCTCCTGTTCTGCTTCCTCCTCACTCCCTGCATTGGGGGATGCAGCAACTAGTAACATAAGTCCATCCACAAATCTTTCAATAGGCATGTTTACATGCACACAATAATACGATTATTGTGAACACTCAGATTCATATAATTGTTCAATTAAAACGTTTACATGCTTTGCAAGAAAAATGATTTTCTTAACAATCCTGTTTACATGGAAACGTCTGAAATCAGACTACCTGTTGGGACATTGATCAATGCAGAAAATTGGCAATCAAAATAAACGTTATATCACAGCAACAATGTTCTTTTTGGGAAGCGTATTTGATTCTGAGTTGACATATACATTTTGTATGTGAAAACGATTTCTATGATGCATACTTTCAGTTTTTCTGATCTCGCCTCATTTGCGCAAAAGAGGGAGGCTGGCACTTCTGGTGCTAACACACACAGATCAAATACACCACTGGAACTCTGATTAAAAAGTGTTAACATGTCCAAATACTTTGAAAGATTGCTCAGAAATCCGACATATGCTTACTTCAGTTTTGACCTTACGCTGATTAAGATAAGCAGAGTAAGGTTTTTACATGACTATCGCCATACTCGGCCTACTGCCATACTCGGCCTACTGCCATAATCAGTATAATATCAAATTATTAGTATCCATGTAAAGGTGCTCAATGTAATATTTGAGTGTATAGGGCCTATGCATGCGGTCAAGAGAGATATTGGCCAACCATGTCTGCGACAAGGCAATAAAGCATTGCAGTCCAAGCTGCTGAGGCTCCCTGGAGCGTGGAGGTGGTAGTGTTGTCTCCTAACCTCAAGGACTCGGGCTTAATGCCGTTTCCATGGATCAGAGAGAAGGAGGTACTCTGTTTCCAATCCACGGTAAGGTTCATTGGATCCCACCTGCCAAAGACGACCAGCCCCATGATCACTCATTCTCAACAACCCATTAGGCTACTCTGTGTAACTGCCTTCCGATCCAACAGCAGGCATTTATTGAGCCACAGCCCTGATGCTTGGCTAATTGGATAGGCTCTGTTGTCTCTGTACTTCCAGACATGTACTAGCTGTTTATATGATTGAGTGTGTATACCCACTCTCCTATCACAAGGTTGCTGGCTTTTCACACCCCACTCTCCCAGTCCAAGACTGGAACAAGGAGTCTAGGACCCCCAAAGGTGGCTAGTCAGTTGCCTGGAAGGCCTCAACGTTTGGTAAAAAGGACTGGCTTCTTTTTCATTCCTGCTAGAAGCAATGATGTGGCCATTCCACAGGCATTTAGGGGTTTCTGTAACCAGTGTAGAAAGAAGATTAAAACATCTGGGCGACTGGACAGAACATGACACAGTGCAGCCCCATCCTATAGCAGAGGCAACAAAATGGGATGTCCAGTTTAGTGGACGGGTGAGACAGTTTGATTGAACAGCTATGCCTTCCTTGTGTCTTTGGAGGCCCAGGAAAAGGGTGAGCGGGGCCTTACGGAGAACAGCTGTTTGCAGTGTAGACAGGTATTCATGGGAATCATCCTGAATGATCACATAACTGTTTGAATAGACATAAGCCTGTGGCAAAAAAATCCTTCTGAATTTTCTATTTGCATAATCTAAGTCAAAGATACGTGCAAATAAAGATACGTCCCTTACCTCCAGATTCACCCAAGTCAACTGAACACAATCTGTTATGGCTAGGTATGTCACAGCTGTACACTTGCATGAAAATGTGGATCTGAAAAGATGCGTCAGTACATAACATATCATGCATGTATATCCCAGTACCAATGCATGCATTTGTCATGAGGCAATTCATTCCAGACAAGGATGATCTAGGGATAAAGCTGGTTCATCTGCTCATTCCCCTTCTCTGGTGGCACCATGCGGGAGCCGCTGACTGACTTGTCGCCGTTACAGCACTTTGCATTGGCTTCTCGGTTCAGTCATTAGGGCTTAGGCTGCCATGCGCCACACTAACGTTTTAATAATACTTAAAGTTCGAGCCCAATCGGAGAAGCCCAACTTCTGACAGCCATGGTGAAGCTATAACTCATGAAAAATAAGAGGGGAGGCAGGGAAAAAGCCCACATGTAATTATGAGTCTGCAATGCATGATGCCACTTGGCTCACGCCCACGCTCGCTCGTTGATTGCCGTCGTCACACACCTCAAGGCAGCAGGCCTAGGTGTGTGTATGTGTGTGGGGGCCCGGCCATATGGTACATTATCGTGACCTTTAGCAGTAATTTTCTCCCTGCTATTGTGCATGAGGACAAAAAAAACACAAAAACACACCATCTGCTGCATGAATTAACTATATCATTGCATTTTCCTAAATGACAATGGATGATTATTATTATTAGTAGTAAAATACTGTATTAGTTTAATTTGTATGATATTATATGTCATTTCTTGTGGTGGTATGCATGGGGGTGATTAGAATAATGAATTTAATCAAACTATACCTGTGATGTGAGTTCCAGTGTTGAATAATGAATCTATTTAATCAAACTATACATGTGATGTGAGTTCCAGTGTTGAATAATTAATCTATTTAATCAAACTATACCTGTGATGTGAGTTCCAGTGTTGAATAATTAATCTATTTAATCAAACTATACCTGTGATGTGAGTTCCAGGGTTGAATAATGAATCTATTTAATCAAAGTTCCAGTGTTGAATAATTAATCTATTTAATCAAACTGATGACCTGTGTTGAATAATGAATCTATTTAATGAGTTCCAGGGTTGAATAATGAATCTATTTAATCAAACTATACCTGTTGATGAATCTATTTAATCAAGTTCCAGTGTTGAATAATGCATCTATTTAATCAAACTATACCTGTGATGTGAGTTCCAGTGTTGAATAATTAATCTATTTAATCAAACTATACCTGTGATGTGAGTTCCAGTGTTGTATGTGATAGACAAATGCTGCATCTATGTAGGTGTTCTGAGGATACAATGTTGGATTACCCAAAATATGTTTTATGTTATAATGTGCTTTGTCAGAAGACTGATTTTGGTCTTAAGATTTCATGTTAGGTGTAGAGACTGTTGAAAATGACATTGACAAACTGGGAAAACAAAGAAGCGCTCATTGTACCTGGAGCATGTTTTACAAAAAACAAATCTCATCACTAATATAAAAATGAGTTTGAGGGGCACTTAATTGATTTTTTTTAACCTAATTCCTTTAAATGGTCATGTAATCTATTCTGCTGGAACTAGAAAGCAGGATCTAAATTGTTCTCAAAGAGAGTAAATATCCCCTCTCCATGAGTCATTATGAGTACTCACTGCAATGCTTTCAATGACAGTACAAAGCAAGACAAATTCATCATTTACATGTTACCTGCCTCTGAAACTGGGAATCCTAAGTATGATAGGTTAATATTTCTTTCCCCCAAATGAAAGGTATTTTCAAGGTCTAGCCTGGACTGAAAACAGTTGGCACATTATTTCCCAATATTTTAGGAAATACTACTAAGCATACAGTAGATAGTAGGCTGAGAGTAATTTAGGAGGATTTATCAATCTAATGCCTCCTTGTATAAATCAGTGTGAACCCCAATTCACATTTCAAAACAACCAATAGGAAATTACAATGAGAGCTTCCATATTCAGCTCAATTGGAGTAGTCTCTTGAAGGAACTAACTATAGAATCCGAGTCTCTGCAAATCCATTCAACAGACAAATGGATTGCACTGTTTGACTTTCCAGGGGTTCAGAGGACGTAGGATTCCTCAAAGAAGGGGATTGTGTGTGTGGGGGTAGGATAATGGGAATTTGAGGGTGGAGACAATATGGTGGAAATCCATGAGTTAGCAAATAATCCCATTCTCCTTCAGCACAATGTATGAGCCACAGGCAGCGCTCAGAAGGCTTTAGCCTTGAGTCAGAGATAGTTCCTCCTCTGTTAGCATGTCCAGTGATTAAAAGCTACTTAAAATGCCTGTGGTATCTTTGTGGAAGGAGGCTCACAGAATGTTTAAAGGCCAGTGCTGTCAAAAACAAGATTTCCCAGTGTTTTAAATATTTTAAATGTTCACACTATTGGGTTGGAATAATGATGTGAAAATGATGTTAATGTCCTTTTGGTGTAAGAGCTGTTTGAAAAGGCCACCTAAAATTTCAGCCTGTTTCGGTCTTCCATGGTGACATCACTATGCTGTAAATTAGTTAATAGACCAATTAGAAAGAGAGCTCCAAACCTCACTCCCAATAAGAGCAAATGTTCTGTTTTGCCCTCCCAACTCAGACCACTCCCAGACAGTTCTAGCAAAATTCTTGCCTGAGAAATTTCTCTTTACTGAGAAGCAATTTTTGTTTCTTTTTGACCCTTTTAATTGAAAACAATAACAGTAAGGTACTTCATTGTTACCCAGAAATGATTTGAGAAAAAAAGGTTGCATTTGACTTTTAAAGTGACACGTTACAGTACCTCCCATGAAAGGGCAAAGTACAAGGCAAATATTATCTATCTTTCACTTCCATCTTTGTTAATTTACTAGCTAGCATGCTAAACGTCTGGAGCGTGGCTATTTAAACACCAGTCATCTTGTTTTTTTAACTTATTTAGTACTGCTTCACATGTCGAGTGGGAAAACGCGATTGACATTTATGAGTTAACTGGTAAAGGCTCATTATTTTAATGCTTCCCTGCTGTTTAATTATTCCATAAGTCATATTTTTGGCCCTGACTATGTGAAAGTGAATTTAGAATTAATTGCAACACAGCTAGCTAGCAATATTGAAGGAAAAAAACAATGTTATCCAGACATCCATGTAATCCTTGCCTTTAGGCTGCTAAAAAGAGGTCTCTGTAAAATGATAACATCTTTCCTGATTCGCCTGTTTATGGACTGTATTGGCACTCAAAAGCTTTGAAATGCTGAGGCCAATCATATTAACTGACACAATTCTTGCAAACGACTGAGAGTTCCCATCATTGGAAAGCTCAAAGACTAAGATGACTGGTCTTAATTAAATAAAGCTTTTGTCTTCCTCTACAATACAATTCCCTATGTCCATTACAATGGTTAATTTGCTAAATGTGTTTCCTCTTGATTATAGATGTTTAGAATGTGAACAAATGGTTGCAACTTTTTCTCAGTCATTCCAATAATCATGAACCTGTTTGTTTTCTTGTTAAGTACTCCAAGTGTACTTCTCTTCATAACATATATTGAAATTAACAATATTATATACATTTTTATTAACTTTGATTAAGAGTCCATTGTGCAGAGATTAACCAACTAACACTTAGCCCCTTGATGAGAACTCTAAATCTAAGTTCCTCTGCCTAGGCGTTGCTGATGCATGCTCAATCTTACAACGCCTGAATAGGTGTTTTACGTATCAACAAACGACATCATATGTTATAGCAATCTGTCAGTCGATGACACAGTCGATGATGTGGCATGCAATCAGTGGCTGATGCATGCAAAGTCTGAGCAGGGTAACGCAACCTAATCTTCCATGGCTTATTGTAAGTAGGACAGGTGAAATCCTCTTTAGCCATTTTTGATCAAATAAGCAATACTGCTAACATATTCTAGTATACAGTACAATGCCTACCCAAGGACTGTTCTAGTTTGAAAACAGAGAGGATTAACCAATGATGAAATGAGGATAGTACTGTATCTAACATCCCCACTGCAGTCCTTGGTGACAAATCAACAGCATCTCATCTAAGCTGTATCCCTTCAGTTAAATCCCAGGTTGGTGAACAAGCTAAATAACTTGCATGTCAGTTACAATACAATGTTGTCACAAGAAATAAGTGTACATCAGTGATGTCACATACGATGCTTGCACTTCTTGAGATGATGATGATGATGAATAGAACTGGTAGTTTCACTTTCTACAATATTGACAATAACAATCCCTATGATGTTAAACACATGCCTCATGTTTTCCACTGTACATTGAGCTTATTGATTAAATGTGCCAGTCATGACGGTGAAATTTAATTTTGGCCACATTGACAGACTATTGGAGTCTGTTGTTGCAAAGTGTTCTCCCCCATCTCCTGTAAGCACCTCTAGAGACTCACTGCTCAAATCACTACAAACATGACAACAGCTATATCCATAAGCATAGCAGGGAAAGTAATGGCGGATGAGAAGTGTACTTTAATCTTTATTGTGCATTAGATGAGATTAATCTTCAGCCTGGCAGACCTGGTGATTTCCCCCAGTAATGAGACCATGTGGTTCCCTGATTTGCTGATTCGCCATTGGTCTGGGCTCAAAACCTGTTCCAGGCATTTGGCCAGAGCATGCCACATCCAGCAGCTTCTCCACTTCACATTTTCCAAGTTTGCTGAATGACTTAGCCCTGTCAAAAAACTGGGTTTCACTGTTGTCTCTGTGCTGGGATTTTGATTCTCTGCTGACATTTTCTGGAGGTAGCAGTCCTGTCCAACCACATTCCTGATTCAGATTCAAATGCGGAAATGGATCGTTGGAACTGAAGGTCAAAAAGGTCAATGCTAGCCAAATGTCAACATCTCTGCGGGGTCTATAGATCAAGGGTTTTGTTTAGGATAGTCAGACAGACCGACCGATAGTAACCACAAAGATACTGGTCTTCCTTTGGTCTCAGCAGGGCTCTGCAACGGTAGCACGGCCACCCAGCTCCCCTCACACAGGTGGAGTCCCCCATGGGGAGTGTTCTGTGCCCGCCACCGTTTTCTGAACCTGTTCATTAAAATCAAATCAAATACTATTGGTCACAAACACATATTTAGCAGATGTTATTGCGGGTGTAGCGAAATGCTTGTGTTCCTAGCTCCAACAGTGCAGTAGTATGTAACAATTCACAACAGTACAAACAAATCTAAAAGTAAAATAATGGAATTATTAAGAAATATATCAATAAATAAGAAATATATCAATATTAGGATGAGCAATATCTGACTGGCATTGACTAAAATACAGTAGAATAGAATACAGTATATACATATGAAATGAGTAAAGCAGTATTTAAACTTTATTAAAGTGACTAGTGATTCCATGTCTATGTCTACAGGGCAGAAGCCTCTAAGGTGTAGGGTTGAGTAACCGGTTGCTAGCCGGTTTGTGATGGCTATTTAATATGGTGATAGCCTTGAGATAGAAGCTGTTTTTCAGTCTCTCGGTCCCAGCTTTGATGCACCTGTACTGACCTCGCCTTATAGATGGTATCAGGGTGAACAGGCAGTGGCTCGGGTGGTTGATGTTCCTGATTATCTATTTGGCCTTCTTGTGCCATCGGGTGCTGTAGCTGTCCTGGAGGACAGGTGGTGTGCCCCTGGTGGTGCATTGGGCAGACTGCACCACCCTCTGGAGAGCCCTGCGTTTGCAGGCGCTGCAATTGCCATACAAGGCGGTGATACAGCCAGACAATATGCTCTCAATTGTGCATCTGTAAAGGCTTGTGAGGGTCTTAGGGGCCAAGCCGCATTACCTCAGCCTCCTGAAATTGAAGCGGCACTGTTGCACCTTCTTCACTACCCTATCTATGTGGGTGGATCATTTCAGATTGTCAGGGATGTGTACACCGAGGAACTTGAAGCTTTTCACCTTCTCCACTGCTGTCCCGTTGATGTGGATAGGGGACGCTCCCTCTGCTGTTTCCTGAACTCCATGATAAGCTCCTTCGTTTTGTTGACTTTGAGGGAGAGGTTATTTTCCCGGCACCACTCCGCCAGGGCCCTCACCACCTCCCTGTAGGCTATCTTGTCGTTGTTTGTAATCAGGCCTACTACTGTTGTGTCATCTGCAAACTTGATGATTGAGTTGGAGGCGTGCATGGCCACGCAGTCATGGGTGAACAGGGAGTACAGGAAGGGGCTGAGCACACACCCTTGTGGGGACCCTGTGTTGGGGATCAGCGAAGTGCAGGTGTTGTTTCCTACCTTCACCACCTGGGGGGGTGTCCTGTCAGGAATTCCAGGACCCAGTTGCACAGGGCAGGATTCAGACCCAGGTTCCCGAGCTTAATGATGAGCTTGGAGGGTACCATGGTGTTGAAAGCTGAGCTATAGTCAATGAACAGCATTTTTACATAGGTTTTCCTCTTGCATCATCTGTGGATTTATTGTGGCGGTATGCAAGTTGATCTGGGTCTAGTGTGCCAGGTAATGTAGAGGTGATATGATCCTTAATTGTTAAGGATCGGCGTCCCGTCATCGGGAAAGTTGTATCATGCAGCGCCTTTTGTCAAGATCGCAGATTTTAGAGAAACAACAAATGTCGGTACATATACAGTAAGTGTCTTATATCGGCTTGTTAATATCACTGCACTGTCCAATTTACAGTAGCTATTACTGCAAAATAAATGTCATGCTATTGTTTGAGGAGAGCTCCTAACAACAAAACACTTTTCACCGCGATAGTTTTGATAAATTCACCTCTGAAGGTGAAATGTGTACTTACATTTTAAAATCTTGCTCTGATTTATCATCCAAAGGGTCCCAGAGATAACATGAAGTGTTGTTTTGTTATATAAAATCCTTCTTCATAACCTAAAAAGGTCCATGCAAGCATGCACAATCGATTTTGTATTTCCACTCATTCAATTTGCAAAGAAAGGAATCTACGAAAATCGAATGTTGTTTCAACGAGTCAAATCATATTCATATTTATTCCTCGTAGATCGCAGAACGTAACAAAATGTCACTATATCATTAGGGGTGTAGTATATCCTATAGGACACCATATTTGGTCAGAGAGCGATGCCTTCATGGCACACCGATGACACGGGCGGTCATCACTTGAACGACTGTCACTTTGTCAAATAAGCTCCAATCGGGGTCAAACAAAGCTAGCAAGATAGCCAATGAGCTGGGCCTTATGGCAGTATCCATGTATACCATGTATATGTTGTAGAAAGTAGCTAATAACCTTGTAGGACAGCATGCCTTTTCATTTTGGACAAAAATTATAAGAGTGTTCAGAGTTATGAAGTTATGAAAACTTATAATATGGCAACTAATACTTGGAAAGTATTAATAGCTAAATCAAAGTCCAAGTATTCAGACAGATGTGACGATATTCTTGCAGAAAAATGTAATTTGAATGTGAATGTGTCCTTTGCCCAAATGTACCTGGGGACTTCACACTAAAAGTCATGTAGTTCACTCAAGTTAACCGTCTGAAACTTTGCACATACACTGCTGCCTTCTTGTGGACACTATCGGAATTACAACCAGAGTGATGGCTAGAACTGGGACCTTTCTCTTTTCAAAGATGGTGGTAGAAACTAATGCTTGGTTTATTGTGACAAAAATTGAAAAAAGGGGCCTATCCCTAAGAAGTTGGATCAGCCCCTTTTTTCAATTTTTGCCTAAAATGACATACCCAAATCTAACTGCCTGTAGCTCAGGCCCTGAAGCAAGGATATGCATTTTCTTGGTACCATTTGACAGGAAACACTTTGAAATGTGTGTAAATGTGAAATGAATGTAGGAGAATATAACACATTAGATCTGGTAAAAGATAATGTACCATCATCTTTGAAATGCAAGAAAAAGGCCATAATGTATTGTTTCAGCCCAGGTGCAATTTAGATATTGGCTACTAGATGGCATCATGTGTATGTGCAAAGTTTTAGTCTGATCCAATGAACCATTGCATTACTGTTCAAAAGTTGTTGTCAAGATTGCCAAAATGTGCCTAATTTTTTTATAATAACTTTTCATGATCAAAACTGTGCATTCTCCTCAAACAATAGCATGGCATTCTTTCACTGTAATAGCTACTGTAAATTGGACAGTACAGTTAGATTAAGAATAATTTAAGCTTTCTGACAATATCAGATATGTCTATGTCCTGGAAATGTTCTTGTTAATTACAACCTCATGCTAATCACATTAGCCTACGTTAGATCAACAGCTTGCAGGGGACCCACCGATCCTGAACAAGTTTAACTAGCCTCTCAAAGCACTTCTTGATGACAGAGTGAGTGCTACAGGCGATAGTCATTTCATTCAGTTACCTTTGCTTTCTTGGTTACAGGAACAATGGTGGACGTCTTGAAGCAAGTGGGGACAGCAAACTGGGATAGGGAAAGATTTAATATGTCAGTAAACACTCCAGCCAGCTGGTCTGTGCATGCTCTGAGGATGTGGCTAGCAATGCCATCTGGGTCGGAAGCCTAGCGAGTGTTAACACGCTTAAATGTCTTAATCACATCGGCCATGGTGAACAAGAGCACGTCCTTCAGAGCGGGCCACATCGGTGGCACTGTGTTATCCTTAAAGCGGGCGAAGAAGGTCTTTAGCTTGTCCTGGAGCAAGACGTTGGTGTCCCCAACGTGGCTTGGTTTTCCCTTTGTAATCCTTGATTGTCTCTAGACCCTGCCACATACGTCTCATTTCTGAGCCGTTGAATTGTGACTCGACATTGTCTCTGTACTGACGTTTTGGCTGTTTGATTGCCTTACGGAGGGAATAACTACACTGTTTGTATTCAACCATATTTCCGGTCATCTTGCCATGGTTACATGCACTTTCAGTTGTGTCTGAATGCTTCCTTCTATCCACAGTTTCTGGTTTGGGTGGGTTTTAATAGTCACAGTGGGTGTGGGTGGGTTTTAATAACAACATCCCCTATACACTTCCTGAGTCACCTCGGCCCTGTGTACATCAATGTTATTCTCAGAGGCTACCCAGAACATACTGTATTCCAGTCAAAACAATCTTGAAGCATGGATTCCGATTGGTCAGACCAGTGCTGAATAGACCTTAGCACCGGTACTTCCTGTTTGAGTTTCTGCCTATAGGAAGGGAGGAACAAAATGGAGTTGTGATCTGATTTGACGTAGGGAGGGCCTTGTAGGCATTCCGGAAGGGAAAGTAGCAATGGTCGAGCATTTTAGCAGTGTGAGTACTACAGTCAGTGTGTTGATAGAACTTTGGTAGTGTTTACCTCAAATTTGCTTTGTTAAAATCCCCAGCTACAATAAATGTGGCCTCAGGATATGTGGTTTCCAGTTTGCACAAAGTCCAGTGTTGTTTCTTGAGGGCCGTCGTGGTATCGGCTTTAGGGGGAATATACATGGTAATACGGTCGGCATTTGATTGTGAGGTATTCTAGGTCGGGTGAGCAAAAGGACTTGAGTTTCTGTATGTTATCACAATCACGCCATGAGTAATTCATCATAAAACATACACCACCGCCTTTCTTCTTCCTGTCAGTATCCTGGGATACCAGCTAGCTGTATGGATGGGGCCAGTTTATCCAGAGAGAGCCATGAATCCATGAAACAGAGTATGTTACAGTCCCTGATGTTTCTCTGGAAGGAGATCCTCGCCCTGAGCTTGTCTACTTTATTATCCAGAGACTGAACATTAGCGGGTAATATACTTGGAAGTGGTGGTTGGTGTGCATGTCTCGAGTCGGGCTAGCAGACTCTGGGGTAAGTTCAATTGCCCTGGGGGGGTACGAACCAAGCATCCAATTCGGGAAAGTCGTATTCCTGGTCATGATGCTGGTAAGTTACCACCGCTCTGATATCCAAAAGTTATTTCAGGTTGTATGTAAACGCACAAAAAAACAATCTGGGCTAATAACGTAAGAAGTAACACACAAAAAAACACAATACTGCAAAGTTGCTTAGGAGCTAGAAGCAGAGCTGCCATGTCTGTGGGTGCCATCTCCTAAATATTCAGACAGAATTGCTGCAGAGGTACACTAATATATATCTACCAAGCTGATGTACACTGAATGTTACTTTAAAACTACTGGAAAATGCAACAGCAGGGTAACATGAAAGGAGATGTAAAGCTTCAGAGTTTTTTTTGTCAAGTCTTTGTTCTATAAAAGCTTCAGCTGTGGCATACATGGCCATGACATGGAACAGGTAAATGGGCCAATTCTCTTTACAATAAAAGCTAAGAAATGGGTGTTCTGTTAAGTGATGCACACTTAGGACATACAGTGTCTGTATGTGTGCTTTAGTTGAAAAAATTTGATAGAAAGCAACAGCTTTCTACACTGCATGTGAACTGATTCAGTTAAGAAGCTTTTTAGGGCTAGGCATCCCGCTAGCGGTGAAACGTCCAGTGACAACTTCTGGTGACAACTTCCGGTGAAACTGGAGGGTGCGCAATTCAAATAAATAATCGTAAAAATTATGGATATTAAACATGTAGGTACATCTTATATCGGTTGAAAGCTTAAATGCTTGTTAATCTAACTGCACTGATTTACAGTAGATATTACAGTGAAAGCATGCCATGTGATTGTTTGAGGACCGCGCCCCACATCAAAATATTTTTCCCACGGCACAGGTTTCAGAAATTCACAAATAACGATTAAATATTCACTTACTTTTTGAAAATCTTCCTCTGATTTGTCATCCAAAGGGTCCCAGCTATAACATGTAGTGTAATTTTGTTAAATAAAATCCTTTTTTATATCCCAAAAAGTCAGTTTAGTTGGCGCCATCGATTTGAGTAATCCACTTGTTCAACATGCAGAGAAATGAATCTTAAAATCTACCCCTAAACTTTGGTTCAACAAGTCAAGATACATTTGTATTTACTCCTCAGATACCCTAAAATGTAATCAAACTATAATATTAAAGAAGTATGTTCAAAAGGAAACTGATTTTAGGAGTCGCGTCCTGTCTTCATGTCGCGCGCAAACACACATTTCCAAGACTGTGTCCCTGTACTAAAAGTGATGTTTCTTATTTGTTTTGGAAGTTACAAGCCTGAAACATTGAACATAGACTGCTGACACCCTGTGGAAGCCATAAGGATTGCATCCCGGGAGCTAATTTTCAGTATGCCCTTATACTGTACATGCCATTGCAAGAGCATGGTCTCTCTCAAAATAAATTCTGGTTGGTTTTTCTTTGGATTTTCTCCTACCATATCTATTGTGTTATATTTTCCTACATTATTTTAACATTTCTACAAACTTCAACATGTTTTTTCCCCAATGGTACCAATTATATGCATATCCTGGCTTCAGGGCCTGAGCAACAGGCAGTTTACTTTATTTTTTTGTTTACCTTTATTTTACTAGGCAAGTCAGTTAAGAACAAATTCTTATTTTCAATGACGGCCTAGGAACAGTGGGTTAACTGCCTGTTCAGGGGCAGAACAACAGATTTTGTATCTTGTCAGCTCGGGGATTTGAACTTGCAACCTTTCGGTTACTAGTCCAATGCTCTAACCACTAGGCTACCCTGCCGCCTTTGGGCATGTCATTCAGGCGGAAATCGAGAAAAAAGGGGCCTAGCCCTAAGAAGTTTAAGAAGGCATCTTGAGTGGTATTGGATTGGTACAACTAAATAAATTAGGCAAATCATTCATAACTGGTAAACCACCTGTAAGTGAGCAATATAAAGGATTTGAATCTTTATGCATGCAAACTGTGATGTTTCTTTGTTTGTGGTATGCTGATGACTATTTACGAGCAAAACAAATAATTTATAATAATTAACACTTAGGCATTGTTCCAGTATGTAAACATTGTTTCAAGAACATGTTTTACATTTGGCCATCATTCAAGCTAACACATTTGATTGTAAGTTTTGTACTTCTTTGGGAACACATTCCCTGCAGACAAGACCACCTGTAACTAAAGTTAAATGGTGCGATCCACACAAGGTTAAGTTCTGTTTGCAGCTAATGAGACAGACAAATGGGAATTGAACCGCAATGTGGGGATGCTAGTGATCGGCCCTCTATAACAATCTAGAACAATGGGACTATACAGTCCATGAACAACCACAACTTTTTATCTTCAACATAAAATGCTTCATCAAACAGTCAAGCTTTTGATTCAGCTTAGCAGTACTTCAAATAAATACAGCGGGAAAATAATGGTAGCCTATGTTGTTAGAGAAAAATAAAAGGTGGCTCTCAGTGTGGATTTTGTTCTCTATTGCTGCCAATGCCAAAGCCGACTGTAGCACTCCCCCTCTGAGAGCGTATACTTCCCACCACCGGCCATATTATCTCCTCCATCTTGTCCCTGCACACAAAGTGACCTAGTTCCCCATCTAAATGAAAGCAGCTCTCCCCTCTTTCATCAAAGTAGTACATGCAAGGTTATTTGACCTCAACACCACAAAGAAAACATTTGGACAGTGTCCAAGTGAAGTATACACAGAACTGGAAATAAACACCTCTTTGCAAAGGTTCGCCGAGACAGATTATCAAGTACCAGGCTGCGGTAGTTAAAATGGTGGGTATCGTCTCATGATTTACTGGTTAAGTAAACACGCCAGATGGCTGTCAAGTTAGTCAACTACTAAGAACCACTCTAATTCCTTATTTATTTCATATTTGGATGTATTAATTATTGGCCCTGATTTATTTAAACTGTGTAAGAAATCCATTCACACTGCTGCTAAAACGTAATTTTTAATAGCCAAATAGACCTTTACTTCTACATGCAGACAGGACATGAATCAGACGACATTGTGCCAAGTAAACAAAGCAAAATGTTCACTTGATCACTCAAAGTTTTTTTATCATTTTCCCCCATCCCCTTTTGAACGACAGCAGGACTGACTGCTGCCAACTGCACGCATCTTAATTAGTCATGGCTGTTTTCCCAACAAGGTTTCCTCACTTTATAATGAACCATCAGATGAAATGAGCTTGTCTGATGGTCATCTCCAACATCCTCTGTGACATCTTGCTATGCTCTCTATCAAGTTAACTGCCAATTTACAGAATGCAATTGATTTGGAGGTTGGCTGCCGCAAACTGCTATCTGAACAGGCCTTGAATAGATCCTGACAGGTGAAACAAAATGAAGATTACTAGTGTTCATTCATTGACAACACATGAGAATGTGGCTTAATCAAACATCATTACAACTACGAATTTGACCATAGATTACATAATAGTGATTGCAATCAATCTGGAGCAAGAATATTCTTTGCCATATTTACTATGTCTCAGCCTCCAGTATTTATGCTGCAGTAGTTTATGTGTCGGGGGGCTAGGGTCAGTTTGTTATATCTGGAGTACTTCTCCTGTCCTATTCGGTGTCATGTGTGAATTTAAGTGTGCTCTCTCTAATTCTCTCTTTCTTTCTCTCTCTCGGAGGACCTGAGCCCTAGGACCATGCCTCAGGAGGCTTCGTGCCATGGATCATCACTTGAGGCTTCTTGCCATGGATCATGTACAGGTAGAAAGCTGGCGAGCGGTCGCATCTGCACTCGGTCCGCAGGTAGTATTACATTTCATTACATTTCATTATAGTACAACGGTTTGATTTGTCTAAACTTAGCAATTTTTCTTCTTAGCTAGCTACATAGCCGTCTTTGTATCATAGATAATTGCGTAATTATCGTATTTCGTCGTCCTAACGCAGTCTACACCGCCCTGCAGCTAGCTAGCTAGCTAACGTCTACCGTTAGCTAGTCCACCGTCTACCGATTAGCAGCACAACTTACACTCAACTGAACGACTTGATTAGTGTAGTGTTAGCTAGCTACATAGTTGTCTTTGCTGTCTTCGTATCCAAGATAATTGTGTAATTTAGAGTGTGTAGTTTTAGAGTGATTATCTTAATTTACCGAGGTTAGCTAGCCAGCTATTCGTCGTCCTTAACGTAACAGAACTTCCGCACTCAACAATCCGGTCGCATTTCGCTTCGCTCCACAGGTAGTATCACATTTTTCATTTCATTACAGTACAACGGCTTGATTTGTTTGATCGTAGCTAGCTACATAGCTAGCTACATAGCCGTCTTTGTATCAAAGATAATTGTGTAGTCTTGAGCGATTTCCTAGGTTAGCTAGCCAGCTATTGTCGTTCTTTTAACGCAACGTAACGTAAATCAACACTGCTAGCTAGCCAGCTAGCCCCGAATAGCAGCACAGTAGCACAGTAGAAACCATTACACTCAACGGAACGACTTGAGTAGTGTAGTGTCAACAACGCAGACACTGCCAGCTAGCCTACATAGTCAACAACGCAGCCTCTGCCAGCTAGCCTATTTCAGCAGTACTGTATCATTTTAATCATTTTAGTCAATAAGATTCTTGCTACGTAAGCTTAACTTTCTGAACACTCGAGACGTGTAGTCCACTTGTCATTCCAATCTCCTTTGCATTAGCGTAGCATCTTGTGTAGCCTGTCAACTATGTGTCTGTCTATCCCTGTTCTCTCCTCTCTGCACAGACCATACAAACGCTCCACACCGCGTGGCCGCGGCCACCCTAATCTGATGGTCCCAGCGCGCACGACCCACGTGGAGTTCCAGGTCTCCGGTAGCCTCTGGAACTGCCGATCTGCGGCCAACAAGACAGAGTTCATCTCAGCCTATGCCCCCCTCCAGTCCCTCGACTTCTTGGCACTGACGGAAACATGGATCACCACAGACAACACTGCTACTCCTACTGCTCTCTCTTCGTCTGCCCACGTGTTCTCGCACACCCAGAGAGCTTCTGGTCAGCGGGGTGGTGGCACCGGGATCCTCATCTCTCCCAAGTGGTCATTCTCTCTTTCTCCCCTTACCCATCTGTCTATCGCCTCCTTTGAATTCCATGCTGTCACAGTTACCAGCCCTTTCAAGCTTAACATCCTTATCATTTATCGCCCTCCAGGTTCCCTCGGAGAGTTCATCAATGAGCTTGATGCCTTGATAAGCTCCTTTCCTGAGGACGGCTCACCTCTCACAGTTCTGGGCGACTTTAACCTCCCCACGTCTACCTTTGACTCATTCCTCTCTGCCTCCTTCTTTCCACTCCTCTCCTCTTTTGACCTCACCCTCTCACCTTCCCCCTACTCACAAGGCAGGAAATACGCTCGACCTCATCTTTACTAGATGCTGTTCTTCCACTAACCTCATTGCAACTCCCCTCCAAGTCTCCGACCACTACCTTGTATCCTTCTCCCTCTCGCTCTCATCCAACACTTCCCACACTGCCCCTACTCGGATGGTATCGCGCCGTCCCAACCTTCGCTCTCTCTCCCCCGCTACTCTCTCCTCTTCCATCCTATCATCTCTTCCCTCTGCTCAAACCTTCTCCAACCTATCTCCTGATTCTGCCTCCTCAACCCTCCTCTCCTCCCTTTCTGCATCCTTTGACTCTCTATGTCCCCTATCCTCCAGGCCGGCTCGGTCCTCCCCTCCCGCTCCGTGGCTCAACGACTCATTGCGAGCTCACAGAACAGGGCTCCGGGCAGCCGGCGGAAATGGAGGAAAACTCGCCTCCCTGCGGACCTGACATCCTTTCACTCCCTCCTCTCTACATTTTCCTCTCTCTCTCTGCTGCTAAAGCCACTTTCTACCACTCTAAATTCCAAGCATCTGCCTCTAACCCTAGGAAGCTCTTTGCAACCTTCTCCTCCCTCCTGAATCCTCCTCCCCCTCCCCCTCCTCCCTCTCTGCAGATGACTTCGTCAACCATTTTGAAAAGAAGGTCGACGACATCCGATCCTCGTTTGCTAAGTCAAACGACACCGCTCGTTCTGCTCACACTGCCCTACCCTGTGCTCTGACCTCTTTCTCCCCCTCTCTCCAGATGAAATCTCGCGTCTTGTGACGGCCGGCCGCCCAACAACCTGCCCGCTTGACCCTATCCCCTCCTCTCTTCTCCAGACCATTTCCGGAGACCTTCTCCCTTACCTCACCTCGCTCATCAACTCTTCCCTGACCGCTGGCTACGTCCCTTCCGTCTTCAAGAGAGCGAGAGTTGCACCCCTTCTGAAAAAACCTACACTCGATCCCTCCGATGTCAACAACTACAGACCAGTATCCCTTCTTTCTTTTCTCTCCAAAACTCTTGAACGTGCCGTCCTTGGCCAGCTCTCCCGCTATCTCTCTCAGAATGACCTTCTTGATCCAAATCAGTCAGGTTTCAAGACTAGTCATTCAACTGAGACTGCTCTTCTCTGTATCACGGAGGCGCTCCGCACTGCTAAAGCTAACTCTCTCTCCTCTGCTCTCATCCTTCTAGACCTATCGGCTGCCTTCGATACTGTGAACCATCAGATCCTCCTCTCCACCCTCTCCGAGTTGGGCATCTCCGGCGCGGCCCACGCTTGATTGCGTCCTACCTGACAGGTCGCTCCTACCAGGTGGCGTGGCGAGAATCCGTCTCCACACCACGTGCTCTCACCACTGGTGTCCCCAGGGCTCTGTTCTAGGCCCTCTCCTATTCTCGCTATACACCAAGTCACTTGGCTCTGTCATAACCTCACATGGTCTCTCCTATCATTGCTATGCAGACGACACACAATTAATCTTCTCCTTACCCCCTTCTGATGATCAGGTGGCGAATCGCATCTCTGCATGTCTGGCAGACATATCAGTGTGGATGACGGATCACCACCTCAAGCTGAACCTCGACAAGACGGAGCTGCTCTTCCTCCCGGGGAAGGACTGCCCGTTCCATGATCTCGCCATCACGGTTGACAACTCCATTGTGTCCTCCTCCCAGAGCGCTAAGAACCTTGGCGTGATCCTGGACAACACCCTGTCGTTCTCAACTAACATCAAGGCGGTGGCCCGTTCCTGTAGGTTCATGCTCTACAACATCCGCAGAGTACGACCCTGCCTCACACAGGAAGCGGCGCAGGTCCTAATCCAGGCACTTGTCATCTCCCGTCTGGATTACTGCAACTCGCTGTTGGCTGGGCTCCCTGCCTGTGCCATTAAACCCCTACAACTCATCCAGAACGCCGCAGCCCGTCTGGTGTTCAACCTTCCCAAGTTCTCTCACGTCACCCCGCTCCTCCGCTCTCTCCACTGGCTTCCAGTTGAAGCTCGCATCCGCTACAAGACCATGGTGCTTGCCTACGGAGCTGTGAGGGGAACGGCACCTCAGTACCTCCAGGCTCTGATCAGGCCCTACACCCAAACAAGGGCACTGCGTTCATCCACCTCTGGCCTGCTCGCCTCCCTACCACTGAGGAAGTACAGTTGCCGCTCAGCCCAGTCAAAACTGTTCGCTGCTCTGGCCCCCCAATGGTGGAACAAACTCCCTCACGACGCCAGGACAGCGGAGTCAATCACCACCTTCCGGAGACACCTGAAACCCCACCTCTTTAAGGAATACCTAGGATAGGATAAAGTAATCCCTCTCACCCCCCTTAAAAGATTTAGATGCACTACTGTTCCACTGGATGTCATAAGGTGAATGCACCAATTTGTAAGTCGCTCTGGATAAGAGCGTCTGCTAAATGACTTAAATGTAAATGTAAATGTAATCATCACTGGAGTGAGGAGACGTATGGGCAGCCTGGTGTGTGGTGCTGCCACAGGGCTCACCAGGCTGGGGAGACATGCAGGAGGCCTGGTTCTGGGAGCAGGCACAAGACTCACCAGGCAGGGGAGACATACTGGAGACTTGGTTCTTTTGTGGTGGGAAGTTCTGTCACGGCCGTCATTAAAGGAAGACCAAGGTGCAGCGTTGTAAGCGTTCATTTTATTTTATTTTGTAAAATGTCGCCAACAAAAACGACCGTGAAGCTTACAAGGGCTATAGTGCCCCTAACCAAGACAACTTCCCACAGTCACAAAAGGAAAAAAGGCTGCCGAAGTATGATTCCCAATCTGAGACAACGATAGACAGCTGTCCCTGATTGAGAACCATACCCGGCCAAAACATAGAAATACAAAAACATAGAAAACAGAACATAGAATGCCCACCCAAATCACACCCTGACCAAAACAAATAGAGACATAAAAAGGTTCTCTAAGTTCAGGGAGTGACAGGTCCTTATGGAGAGACAAATTGTACGAGTCATAAATAACAGAGTTTGGAGGACGCTCCATGAGATGGAGGATAACTTCTGTCCCTGTTTGATGCCTATAGTGCTTAAGGACCTTTTGATCTATATTTAGTGTGTCTTGCCCTTCACACACTCACATTCCCTCACTCACACTCCTCTAATTATCTGAGGCACAGTTGGCTTGCAGTACGGCGCCAATTGGATGCTCCGTTACTCTGTGCTGATAGAGCGAAGAGTTCACTTTGCAGTCAGGGCGAGAAAAAAGGCACAAAAACTATTTTCTCAAAAAAGGAAATCTCAGGTCACAAGCCCAAACATCTGGGTTTAATGAAGAGAACTACGGAGGGGTGTGAGGAAAAATAAATCTATTCCTCTGTTGTAAGAGGGTCTGCTGTCTGGTGCTCGAGCTGCTCACGTCTCGAGGCTATCGTCAACCTCTTAAGTGTATTCATTAATGACCTCTGATACCTTTTAAAGTCCCAATTTCCCCACAATGAAGACCATTAATAGATTTTCATCCAGAAAATAGGACTAGCTTGAGTGGCATAGTGCATGTTTTAACAATAACAAAGTTTGCTGCTTTAAAGATACAAAGGCATGAAAACCAGATCCACATACTTGAACATAGTCATCTCCTACTGGAGGCTAAATCAAAAAGGTTTAAATTATACATCTCATCAGGGGAAAGTGCATCAATGTTTATCTCTTTTCTTAGCATTCCAATGAGTTGTGACAGCAACTTGGTGCACAATGCTCTATCAACAGCTAAGCAATGATCAAGTAGGTAACAACACATCCGCCTAGGTAACAACACATCCACCATGCTGATCCTCAACACAGCGGCTCCTCAGGGATGCGTGCTCAGTTCCCTCCTATACTCCCTGTTCACTCATGACTGCACACCAGGCACGACTCCAACACCATTAAGTTTGCCGATGACACAACAGTGGTAGACCTGATGACCGACAACGACGAGACAGCCTATAGTGAGGAGGTCAGAGACTTGGCCGTGTGGTGCCAGGACAACAACCTCTCCCTCAACGTGATCAAGACAAAGGAGATGACTGTGGACTACAAGAAAAAGAGGACCGAGCATGCCCCCAATCTCAACGACGGGCCTGTAGTGGAGCAGATTGAGAGCTTCAAGTTCCTTGGTGTCCACATCACCAACAAACTAACATGGTCCAAGCACACCAAGACAGTTGTGAAGAGGTCACGGGAAAACCTATTCCCCTCAAGAGACTGAAAAGATTTGGCATTGGGTCCTCAGATCCTCAAAAGGTTCTACAGCTGCACCATCGAGAGCATCCTGATTGATGGTATCACTGCTTGGTATGGCAACTGCTCGGCCTCCAACCGCAAGGCACTACAGCGGGTAGTGAGTACGGCCCAGTACACCACTTGGGCCAAGCTTCCTGCCATCCAGAGCCTCTACACCAGGCGATATCAGATGAAGGCCCTAAAAATTGTCAAAGACTCCAGCCACCCTAGTCATAGACTGTTCTTTCTACTACACCACGGCAAGCCGTACCGGAGCGCCAAGTCTAGTTCCAAGAGGCTTCTAAACAGCTTCTACCCCAAGCCATAAGACTCCTGAACATCGAATCAAATGGCTACCCAGACTATTTGCATTGTCCCCCCTTCCCCCCTCTTTTACACCGCTGCTACTCTCTGTTATCATCTATGCATAGTCACTTTAATAACTCTACCTACATGTACATATTACCTCAACAGGTGCCCCCGCACATTGACTCTGCACGGGTACCCCTTGTGTGTAGTCTCACTATTGTTATTTTAGTGCTGCTCTTTAATTACTTGTTACTTTTATTTCTTATTCTTACTGTTATTTGTTTTAAACTGCATTGTTGGTTAGGGGCTCGTAAGTAAGCAGTGCACTGTTGTATTCAGCTAATTTGATTTGATTTGAAGTACTCTGTAATTTGGTGCTTTTTTCTACAGTCATAATACATGAACATGCAAAGTTCACCCTATTGTCATCCAATAACTTTTTCCCTAAGATCTATCAAGGAATGGGATGCTGAATCAATTGTTTTCTCCTCCCTCTCTCCCACCATCACTGTTTAACAGTTTGGTACAACCATCCATCTCCTGTTCATGTGTCAAAGACCCCCCCCAACCACCTTTAAATATTTCCCTTCTTGTTATTTCAACAATAGCTTAGAACCACTTGGAAATAATGAAGTCTCAGTGGGCTGACATAAAGGAGGAAGTGATCAAATATGGCCTTGAGCCAAGCGCCTTTGTAGATGTTTTTTGTGTTGCCATTGATCCGGGGTGGAAACACCCAAAGGAATAGATAATTTATGCATGTTTTTTAACTGCTGAAAGGAAGCAAGTCACAGGCAATAATGGGGTAGGACTAGAGTCACACCACCACCACCGGAGGAGCCGGAGCCAGACCTAGGAGGGGGGTCTATGGAGTGCCTTAGGCTTATGCCTTGTGTTGTCTTGAGGGTTAAAAATGATCCGCCACTATGTTTAACAGCATAGAAAACCCCCTAAATTGTATTTTTTCAATGTGAAATTTGATGACTTTTCCTAGAATGACCCCAACATCAGAAAAAGTGAAACATCGCCTTTGTTCATATTTCCATGTAAACCACCAAGGTACAAAGACTGTTTTAGGGTCATTCTTGACCCGGCAGTTATAATATAATTTACACACCACAAAAACACACACACACACACACACACACACACACACACACACACACACACACACACACAAATTGAGATTATGTGTGCTACTGATTGAACTCAGCCAGCAGCTCGTGAAGAGGAAGATCACCATGGTTGGCACAGTTAGAAAGAACAAGTCTGAGCTCCCCCCTGCACTCCTCACAACAAGGGGGAGAGTGGCCTTCTCATCAAAGTTTGCCTTCACCCCCACCGCCACTGTAGTTTGTTACCTCCCAAAGAGGAACAAGAATGTGGTCCTCCTGAGCAGACTGCACAAAACGGCTGAGATCAGTGATCGTGAGGACATGAAGCCAGCCATCATCCTGGACTACAACCACAACAAAGGAGGCGTGGACAACCTGGACAAGGTGATTGGAACTTACAGCTGCAGGAGGATAAATGCCCGCTGGCCCCTGGTCATCTTCCATAACACCGTTGATGTGTCCTCATACAATGCCTTTGTGATATTGAACAAGATCAACCCTACCTGGATGCCTGATAAGCAAAACAAGAGGGTGTTCCTGGAGCAGCCTCTACAGTGCTTGTGAAAGCTGTTCAGAGGGCTGAATCTTGTCCTGATCCCATGCCAATTTTTTTGTCCCCCAAAGAAAGAATGTAAAACAAATACTATGTGCTGCACATGTGAGATATACATCTGCAAAGTCCATGCACACACACTTGCATACTGTCAAACGTGCTAATTAGAGTTGGTTGATTTATGTTCTTCACGTTTTTGTTTTGCATCTATTATCTTATTTGATTCTTATTTATTGTTGTTTATACACCTTGTGGGTGGGAGCAATGGTTAAGAAATGGGAGAAGACTAGTATTTTGTAGTTGAACTCCTCATTGTACAGTATATAAGAATATATCACTGACTGTTATTGTTTCCCTTCAATAAAATGCATTCAAAACTACTTTCTGCACATTTCAGCTACTTTCTTAGGCTATACAAGTGCTTTTGCTCTTTTGCAAAAAAAAAACATGTTTACACCTGTAACGACATTCTTCCTCCTCTTCTGAGGAGGTGTAGCAGGGATCGGACCAAAACACAGCGTGGTAAGTGTCCATAATGATTTATTACGAAAACAACTGAACACTCCAACAAAACAAAAATGCCGTGCATCAACGAAACAGTTCCGTGTGGTGCCAAAACACTGACTCAGAAAACAAACACCCACAAACCAACAGTGAAACCCAGGCTAGCTAAGTATGATTCTCAATCAGAGACAACTAACAACACCTGCCTCTGAACAAAGGAATTAAAGGTCAGAATGTGACAACATGTGTAAGAGAGGAAGATCACCAATAATAATAATGATAATCATCATCATCTACTTTAGTAAAGAAAACAATTAAGACAGGTTTGTTGTAATAAAAACAAGTGTCCACTGATTAAATGTGTCACGCCCTGACCTTAGAGAGCCTGTTTATTGCTCTATTTGGTTAGGTCGGGGTGTGATTTGGGTGGGCATTCTAGTTTTCTATTTCTTTGTTGGCCGGATATGGTTCCCAATCAGAGGCAGTTGTCTATCGTTGTCTCTGATTGGGAATCATACTTAGGCAGCCTGTTTTCCACCTGAGTTTGTGGGATCTTGTGTTTTTTTTTTTTTTTTTTTTTGCACAGTTACTAGGTAGCATGCAGAATGTTACGGTCGTGTATTAGTTTGTTGGCGGTCATCTAAAAATAAAGAAAGATGCATACTTTCCACGCTGCACTTTGGTCTCATTCTGACGACGGGTGTAACAAAATGCAGTCTTTCTGCATTGTGAAAAGGGAAAACCCAGATATTCACAAAGTTTGTGATGAATGACAGGTTGTTTCTTCATGCAAAATAGATTTGGGGTTTAACATTCAATTCAGCTGCTTAATTTTAGGGGTTTAGTGAAGGCGGGTCATTTTTGACCCTTAGGACAAGGGGAGTATACAGAATGTTAAGACTACATAAGGGTTAAGTCTAGTAGAGGCGTCCATCTGTGTACTGCGCAGTAATTGGCGAGATAATGTACACCTCAACCTAGCCAAGCCTCTGTCGTCAGTTTGCACACGAATGGACGGGGCATATCAATTGAAGAACTTCAGAGATAGCTGTACTTATCAATTGTACTTATCAATTGATGCTCATTATAATACCAGATCATCTCCATAGACAACTTTCAAGATGTTGGCTCCCTTTTGAATATAACGCAACAGCCTGGTCCCTAATTTCAGCCAAATTCTGCATTCCTCTCCTCATCCAAAAATGCAAAACCTGATAGTGGTTGGTTTCCCCATCTACTGTAGCTGCTGACTGAAGATGGTGTCATGGTTGGCACAGAAAATAGGTTGTGCACAGTATAACATTTTGGGTCACTGTCTGTTATCATGTGCCGTGAGTGGGTTTAGGAGGGGTGAATAGTACTCTATGTGTGGTGTGGCAGAGGCAATCATTCCACATGTTATGCAGCAGAATAAAAATGCATGCATTGCTATAGCAGTGGCAAACTACCTGCCCTCCAGGACACCTACACCACCCGATGTTACAGGAAGGCCATAAAGATCATCAAGGACATCAACCACCCGAACCACTGCCTGTTCACCCCGCTATCATCCAGAAGGCGAGGTCAGTACAGGTGCATCAAAGCTGGGACCGAGAGACTGAAAAACAGCTTCTATCTCAAGGCCATCAGACTGTTAAACAGCCACCACTAACATTGAGTGGCTGCTGCCAACACACTGTCATTGACACTGACCCAACTCCAGCCACTTTAATAATGGGAATTGATGGGAAATGATGTAAATATATCACTAGCCACTTTAAACAATGCTACCTTATATAATGTTACTTACCCTACATTATTCATCTCATATGCATATGTATATACTGTACTCTAGATCATCGACTGCATCCTTATGTCACTAGCCACTTTAACTATGCCACTTTGTTTACTTTGTCTACATACTCATCTCATATGTATATACTGTACTCGATACCATCTACTGTATGCTGCTCTGTACCATCACTCATTCATATATCCTTATGTACATATTCCTTATCCCCTTACACTGTGTATAAGACAGTAGTTTTGGAATTGTTAGTTAGATTACTTGTTGGTTATCACTGCATTGTCGGAACTAGAAGCACAAGCATTTCGCTACACTCGCATTAACATCTGCTAACCATGTGTATGTGACAAATAAAATTTGATTTGATTTGATTTGGTTGAAACTAATTTCAAATAATGTAGCTCACTATAGATGTTCACTCTTTGTAGCCTTACTCATGTTTTAGGTGTGCCAGGTCACCCGTGATACAAGTCAGTATTTGACGTCCATCCATGTCTATGGACGTCAGGAGATGACGTGGAAACCGGCCACTAGGGGGTAACAATGAGTGCTGTTACCTTTGGGTTTTCCAAGAACATTGTGGACGGGGATGAACATTATGGACGGGGATGAACATTGTGGACGGGGATGAACATTGTGGACGGGGATGAACATTGTGGACGGGGATGAACATTATGGACGGGGATGAACATTATGGACGGGGATGAACATTATGGACGGGGATTAACATTGTGGACGGGGATGGACATTGTGGACGGGGATGAATATTGTGGACGGGGATGAACATTATGGACGGGGATGAACATTATGGACGGGGATGAACATTATGGACGGGGATGAACATTATGGACGTGGATCAACATTATGGACGGGGATGAACATTGTGGACGGGGATGAACATTGTGGACGGGGATGAACATTATGGACGTGGATCAACATTATGGACGGGGATGAACATTATGGACGGGGATGGCATGGGCATAAGCGTCGGCCTGTGATTCTGAAGGTTTCGAGTTCAAATAATAGTAAGTTGTTTTTGAGATAGTTTTAAGCATATCCCCAACATTTACCTATACCTAAACATTTAGGAGTTTATGCCTAACATTAAGAACTTGGAGTTAATGCCTGAACTTAACCTTTACCTTAAATTTGACGTTTGGAACAACCTCAATTTCACGTTTGAGAAACATGTATGAAATGGCTAATTCTGACGTGAGGCTGTGAGAGCTGGTAGTTGTAGGTGCCTTACATGTCCCGTTTCACGAAAGCTACTGGACATCTATTCAAAAACATGTTGCATGCAGAATCATAGAGTGTATGAATTCAAGCCTTTACATTAATTCAAATACAGAGCCTTGCACTTGTTTCAAAATTCTACAAAATCAAAAATGGAAAAGTGGTTGCATGCATGTGTATTCACCCCCTTTGCTATGGAGCCCCTAAATAAGATCTGGTGCAACCAATTACCTTCAGAAGTCAAATAATTAGTTCAATAACGTCCACCTGTGTACAATTTAAGTGTCACATGATCTGTCACATGATCTCCGTATATATACACCTGTTCTGAAAGGCCCCAGAGTCTGCAACACCACTAAAAAAGGGGCACCACCAAGCAAACAGCACCATGAAGACCAAGGAGCTCTCCAAACAGGTCAGGGACAAAGTTGTGGAGAAGGGCAGATCAGTGTTGGGTTATAAAAAAAATATCAGAAACTTTGAACATCCCACGGAGCACCATTAAATGGATTATTAAAAAATGGAAAGATTATGGCACCACAATAAATCTGCCAAAAGAGGGCCACCCACCAAAATTCACACCAGGCAAGGAGGGCATTGATCAGAGAGGCAACAAAGAGACCAAAGATAACCCTGAAGGAGCTGCAAAGCTCCACAGCGGAGATTGGAGTATCTGACTATAGGACCACGTTAAGCCGTACACTCCACACAGCTGGGCTTTACGGAAGAGTGGCCAGAAAAAAAATCCATTACTTAAAGAAAAAAATAAGCAAACACGTTTTGTGTTCGGCCAAAGGCATGTGGTAGACTCCCCAAACATATGGAAGAAGGTACTCTGGTCTGATTTAGCTTTTTGGCCATCAAGGAAAAAGCTATGTCTGGCGCAAACCCAACACCTCTCATCACCCCAAGAACACCATCCCCACAGTGAACCATGGCGGTTGCAGCATCATATGGTGGGGATGTTTTTTTTTTTAACTGGTCAGAATTGAAGGAATGATATATGGCACTAAATACGGGGAAATTCTTGAGGGAAACCTGTTTCAGTCGTCCAAAGATTTGAGACTGGAAAGGAGGTTAGAGCGGCAGGGTAGCCTAGTGGTTAGAGCGTTGGACTAGTAACCGAAAGGTTGCAAGTTCAAATCCCTGAGCTGACAAGGTACAAATCTGTCGTTCTGCCCCTGAACAGGCAGTTAACACACTGTTCCTAGGCCGTCATTGAAAATAAGAATTTGTTCTTAACTGACTTTCCTAGTAAAATAAAGGTATAAAAAAAAAAAAAAAACCTTCCAGCAGGACAATGACCCTAAGCATACTGCTAAAGCAACACTTGAGTGGAAAAGTATTGGAATGGCCGAGTCAAAGCCCAGACCTCAATCCAATTGAGAATATGTGGTATGACTTAAAGATTGCTGTACACCAGTGAAACCCATCCAACTTGAAGGAGCTGGAGCAGTTTTGCCTTGAAGAATGGGCAAAAATCCCAGTGGCTAGAGCTTCAAGTTCATCCAAGCTTATAAAGACTTGCAGCTGTAATTGCTGAAAAAGGTGGCTCTACAAAGTATTGACTTAGGGGTGAATAGTTATGCACACTCAAGTTTTCAGTTTTTTTGTCTTATTTCTTGTTTGCTTCACAATACAACATATATCATCAACGTGGTAGGCATGTTGTGTAAATCAAATGATACACACCCCAAACAAATCTATTATATTTCCAGGTTGTAAGGCAACAAAATAGGGAAAATGCCAAGGGGGGTGAATACTTTCACAAGCCACTGTAAACGTTAAAGATCAAGTAAGCTATACATGTTCATTGCAGAGCACTGATGCGCTGGATAGTAACGATGGTTAAGCAGAGGTATTACACCCCCTATTGAAATTCCAGGAGAGTTCCTCCTAAGCCTCAGACAATCACAGACAAGCTCCTGTTGAATAATTGAACTACTTGACTCGCCGACTGTCCTCATTCAGTGTCTCCCACTCACTTCCTCTTTCTCTGTCTTCATGGTTTCACTCCAGACCTCCTGGCAGAGATTAAGGGGTGTGTATTAAACAAGCGCTGACAGAACTGACAGACCGACACCTTATGGTGTCCACCAAGACCACCGATCTGATCCAAAACACACCAAAAGAGCTTTGTTTCCATGCTGACAGGTTTTTGACAGGGCAAGATGTTTCTCGCAATCACACATACACACACACACAACTCCTCCCTCCATCAATCCTCCCGCCCCACCACACACAGAGCTCACTGTCTGAGCCAGTGTGATATACAAGCCCTCTTTTTTCCTTTCAGTATGGATGGGAGCCATAATGTGGCCAGTGGACCCAGAGCTGGGCATAAAGTCTCCCCATGAAGGTCCCCTGTCATCCATTATTCGATCATCAGCAAAGCCCAGGGCCTGTGGATTTTACAGTATTGCAAGCTCATTGATTTATAATTCACAGCTGTGCTGGCAACCAAGGGTAGGAATTACACATGTTGACAATAGCCGCCATGCTTGTAATAGAGGAAGTAAAGGTCATCATTTAGATGCCGTGACAAGGGGGGCATTAGTGTCTTGTGTGCATCCAATTCCACTAGAGGAAAGGTGCATCCATTGTGTTGTAGACATGTTCGTTTAATCTTTGTCAACTGTAAGGAGGTGTCTGTTCGTTAATTCGATTCAGCATACTGTTCTATCCCCATTTATCACAGCAGTGTGTATATGTACAGCATGCACTATATGTATGTACTCTGACAACACATTTCCTGTACACCATATGTATTATATATATATTATATTGTTTATCTTATTCTCATAAGCCTGTTGGGTGTTTCAATTGTTCAAGAATAGGGATTGGATCTGTCCATCAAGAACCCTGAACCCCCCAACCACACACACAGACACACACACACTAAGCATTCATTGTGAGACTCTTGATATGTGGCTGACTTGTCATATAACAACCCACCAGCGAACGGCAGGCTGCTGCAAAAGCACAGGATTACTTCTTCCAGCAAAACAGCCATCTCTTTGAACGACGAAAACACCTCTTGAGAGAGCTACCACTTGACAATAAAACCTCCAGGATCTGTCTGAATAGAAGAGATGGGGAGCTTTCTTGGTTAAGCATGTTTCTCGGTACAGCAGTATCACCGTGGCACGGGGCTAATGATTCCCTCACCCCACTGACAGCTAGACTCAGATTAAATGGAAAAAAAGAGAGGGGAAATCTGCAAGAGTTTAAAAGAGCAAGTGACACAGCACTCCCTTTCCATTTTCATCCTCAGTTCCCGCTACAGACTGAAAATTAGAGGGGAGGTGGGAGAAGACAGTGCCATGCTGCATATCAAGAAACGAAAATGAATGCAAATAAAAAAAAGTATTTAATGTCAATGTCGAGGTAATTTGGGGTGCAAATATACTATATGTCTTAATTATTTACTGACTCATTAAAAACTGCATGGAGGTGAAACGTTTTGATTTCATAACATACTGTAGGTATGGAAACATTTACATGAATTGAATGCACAGTGCAGACAAAAAGTATTTGCCCCTTTCTAATTTTCTCTACTTTTGCATATTTTGAATACTGAATGTTCTTCAACCCAAACCTAATATTAAATAAATGGAACCTAAGTAAACAAATAACAACAATTACATACTTATTTCATAAACAAAGTTATGCAACACCCAATGACCCTGTGTGAAAAAATTAAATGCCCCGTTACACTCAATAACTGTTTATGCCACCTTTAGCTGCAATGACTGCAAACAAAAATGACCTGTAGTTAGTTGTTGATCAGTCTCTCATGTCACTGTGGAGTAATTGTGGCCTACTGTTCCATGCAGAACTATTGTAACTCAGCGAAATATGTGGGATCTAAAGCATGAACTGCTCGTTTCAAGTCCTGCCACAACATGTTAATTCAGGATTAGGTGTGTATTTTAGGTGTGCATGTTAGGGCAGGCTAAAATGTATACCATCCAAGTCTGACCTGAAGAAAGCTCTGTCTTTATTTATGCACCGTAGAAGGTGGTGTAAGTTGGGTGTCTGTGTGTATGCGAGCCTGAAAGTTACATGAGTACCAATCATCATTTCTATGGTGAACCAGCGATACAACAACCTAATGCCCCCTAGAACATTGAGGCAGGATCTTATCTCAAACTCCTCAAAGGGGTCTCTCTCTCTCTCCTCTTCCCTCTCTCTATGGGCTCTCTCCTCTTCCTTCTCTCTAAGTGCTATCTCGGTGCTCTCTCATTCTTGACAGCTGGTATGAGGTTCTTACTGTGCAATGCAGTGTTTTGTTTTCACCAGGCACAACGGGACCCATTTCATCCAAAAAGTTATACTTTGAATCATCTGTACATAGAACATAATTCCAAGCATGTTGATGATCATCCAGGTGCTTTTTTTTGGATGACATGGGTCCCATTATGCCTGCCAAAAACCAATCACTGCATTGCACAGTAAGAACCGCAAACCAACAGTCAAGCATGATGGTGGTAGTGTGATGGTTTGGGGACCGCAGGACGGGACTGCCGAGTGCTGAAGAGAGTAGCGAGTAAAAATAGTCTGAAACACTCACTACCGAGTTCCAACTGCCTTTGGAAGCAACGTCAGCAACTGTTAGTCCGAGAACCTTAATAAAATGGGTTTCCATGGCAAAGCAGCAGCACACAAGCCTAAGATCACCATGTACAATGCCAAGCATCGGATGGAGTGGAATAAAGCTCTCCGCCATGGGACTTTGGAGCAGTGGAAATGCGTTATCTGGAGTGATGAATCACGCTTCACCATCTGGCAGTCAGTGCAGGAGAACTCTACCTGAATGGAAGCAAGTACCCACAGCAATATTCCAATATATAGTGGAAAGGCTTCCCAGAAGAGTGGAGGCTGTTGTAGCAGCAAAGGGGGGACCAATTCCATATTAATGCCCATGATGTTTGACAGGTGTCCACATACTTTTGTAGTCCACATACCATGTAGTGTATTTTCAGTGTACATATTAGGACAGGCAAAATTGTATACAATCCAAGTCTGACCTGAAGAAAGTTCCCTCTTTATTTATGCACCGTAGAAAGAAGGTGGGGTAAGTTGTGTGTCTGTGTGTAATGTGCATGAAAGTTACATGACTACCAATCATCATTTCTATGGTGAACCAGCGATACAACAACCTAATGCCCCCTAGAGCATTGAGGCAGGATCTTATCTATAAACTCCTCAAAGACCTGGGGGCTCTCTCTCTTCTCTTCCCTCTCTCTAGGTGCTCTCTCTTCTTCCCTCTCTCTAGGGGCTCTCTCTCCTCTTCCCTCTCTCTAAGGGCTCTCGTTCTCCTCATCCCTCTCTCTAAGGGCTCTCGCTCTCCTCGTCCCTCTCTCTAAGGATTCTCCCTCTCTCCTCGTCACTCTCTCTAGGGTCTCTCTCTCTCTCTCTCTCTCCTCATCCCTCTCTCTAGGGTCTCTCTCTCTCTCCTAGTCCCTCTCTCTAAGGGCTCTAGCTCTCCTTGTTTCTCTCTCTAAGGGCTCTCTCTCTCCTCTTCCCTCTCTCTAAGGGCTCTCTCTCTCTCCTCTTCGCTCTCTCTAGGGTCTCTCTCTCTCCTCGCCCCTCTAAGGGTTCTCTCTCTCCTATTCTCTCTCTAGTGACTCTCTCTCTCTCTCCTCTTCCCTCTCTCTAGGGTCTCTCTCTCTCCTCTTCCCTCTCTCTAGGGTCTCTCTCTCTCTCTCTCCTCTTCCCTCTCTAGGGTCTCTCTCTCTCCTCGTCCCTCTTCTCACGGGCTCTCTCTCTCTCTCACTCTTCCCTCTCTCACAGAAAGATAGCATGTGGCTCTTCAAGGATTAATTTCCACATGGTGGATGAAACCCTTGAATGGGACATAACCTAGCAGCTGTAGTG
The DNA here is from genome assembly GCF_034236695.1 of Oncorhynchus nerka. Classification (NCBI taxonomy): domain Eukaryota; kingdom Metazoa; phylum Chordata; class Actinopteri; order Salmoniformes; family Salmonidae; genus Oncorhynchus; species Oncorhynchus nerka. Next base: position 61,059,829 of record NC_088401.1, read on the forward strand.
GAGCTGGTGGAGAGTTTCAAGTTCCTCTGTGTCCACATCACTAAGGAATTAATGTGCTCCACACACATGCACACAGTTGTGAAGTGGGAATGACAGCGCCTTATCCCCCTCAAGAGGTTGAAAAGATTTGGCATGGGCCCTCAGATACTCAAAAAGTTATACAGCTGCATCATTGAGAGCATCTTGATTGGCTGCACCACCTACTGCAAGGCACTGCAAGGCACCCAACCACAAGGCAGTGAGTACGGCCCAGTACATCACTGGGTCAGAGCTCCTTGCCATCCAAGACCTTTTTTCCAGGCGATGTCAAAGGAAGGCCCTAAAAAATGTCAGACACCAGCCACCCAAGTCATAGACTGTTCTCTCTGCTAACGCACGGCAAGCGGTACCGGAGCACCAAGTCTGGAACCAACAGGAGCCTGAACAGCTTCTACCCCCAAGCCATAAAACTACTTAACAATTCTGCTAAATAGCTAATCAAATGCCTACACGGACTACCTGCATTTACCCTTTTTTTCACTAACTCCCTTGCTCTGACTCTATATATGCACCCACACGCACACGCACACGCACACACACACAAACTGACACCCCAACACACATATACACACTACTTAGGCCCACACACACATAACATGCACACATGCATACTGGCACAACACACACTCACACACACACACTGCTGCTGCCACAGCTCAGTCTATTATCTATCCTGTTGCCTAGTCACTTTACCCCTACCTAGATGTACATAGCTACCTCAATTACCTCGTACCCCTAAACATCGACTCAGTACTGGTACTCCCTGTATATAACCATGGTATTACCTCGTAACCCTGCACATAGTCTCAGTACTGGTACTCCCCTTATATAGCCATGGTATTATTCATTATTTACTGTGTATTTTTTACTCATGTCACAATTTCGACTTTATCTTTTTTATCCTTAACTCTGAATTGTTGGAAAAGGACCCGTAAGTAAGTATTTCACTGTTAATCTACACCTGTTGTTTACGAAGCATGTGACAAATAGCATTTTATTTTATCTCATGAGCCAAGACATAAGGATACAGTCATTTTGCAACCCAAGCGTCAGCGTCAGCGTCTACGTGTAGAGAGTCTTCAAGGCATGCAGAAACCCCACATTCCGTTTCCACAACTCATTGTTAAAGCAGACACAAATGCACGACTTGGTCTACTGCTCTGACAGTACAGGCCTGAAGGGACTGAGGATCAATGGCTTGAACTAATAAGACCAGACCCAATGTCCTAATGTTCTGTTATTCTTTCGAGTTGGTCTTTTCTTATTTGTCCATGTCCAATAATTGGATTTGTGTCTGAATAGTCCAAATTATCATGCAAAATGTCTGTGCAACTTTGAAAAGCCTTTCTTCGTTTAACAAAAGGGAAACATTGGACTCTAGAATCAAGTTTACAAGTCAGGATTAGACCTTTGCTAATACTCACCCACTCAACTCTAATCCACTATGCTGACTAAGTCAACATCCTTTACCAGGACACAAATTACTCCATAACAGGCTTACCAGGACAACATTGCTAACCATGGCTTATTAGGACAACAAATGCTGCAAGGACTTATATTACACTGTCTCCCCACACACAGCACTTTTGTAACCGTCTAAAGAGCAAAGTGGTCAATACTCTAAATACCTACCTGGCTTCATTGCTGAATAACTGGGGAAGAGAGAAAGAAGGGGGAGGTGGCAAAGTCGTCGTGAGGACACCTCAAAGTGGCTGATGAAGGCACAACACACAATCGATGGCCCTGCCATTGCTCCCTTATCATTCTTATCAGGTTTTACAATAAAGGCAGGATATTTCAGTTTAGAAATACAACTGAAGTCGGAAGTTTACATACAATTAGGTTGGAGTCATTAAAACTCATTTTTCAACCACTCCACAAATGTCTTGTTAACAAACTATAGTTTTGGCAAGTCAGTTAGGACATCTGCTTTGTGCATGACACAAGTAATTTTTCCAACAATTGTTTACAGACAGATTATTTCACTTATAATTCAGTGTATCACAATTCCAGTGGGTCAGAAGTTTACATACAGTTGACTGTGCCTTTAAACAGCTTGGAAAATTCCCCAAAATGATGTCATGGCTTTGGAAGCTTCTGATAGGCTAATTTACATTAGTTGAGTCAATTTGAGGTGTACCTGTGGATGTATTTCAAGGCCTACTGTCACGGTCGTCCTCCTCTTCATTTGAAGAGGAGAGGTGAGAAGGATCGGAGGACCAAAATGCAGCGTGGTATGTGTTCATGATGAATATTTAATAAAAGAAAGCACTGAACACTAAATACAAACTATACAAAAACAATAAACAAATAACGACCGTGAAGCTGTAAATGAGACCTGTGCTGACACAAGCAACTAACATAGACAATCACCCACAAACAAACAGTGAAACCCAGGCTACCTAAGTATGATTCTCAATCAGAGACAACTAATGACACCTGCCTCTGATTGAGAACCATACTAGGCCGAAACATACAAATCCCCAAATCATAGAAAAACAAACATAGACTGCCCACCCCAACTCACGCCCTGACCATACTAAATAAATACAAAAACAAAGGAAATAAAGGTCAGAACGTGACACCTACCTTCAAACTCAGTGCCTCTTTGCTTGACATCATGGGAAAATTAAAAGAAATCAGCCAAGACCTCAGAATTTGTTTTTTGTAGAAATGTCCTCTGGTCTGATGAAACAAAAATAGAACTGTTTGGCCATAATGACCATCGCTATGTTTGGAGTAAAAAGGGTGATGCTTGCAAGCCGAAGACCACCATCCCATCCGGGAAGCACGGGGGTTGCAGCATCATGTTGTGGCAGTGCTTTTCTGCAGGAGGGACTGGTGCACTTCACAAAATGGATGGCATCATGAGGCATGAGGAAAATTATGTGGATATATTGAAGCAACATCTCAAGACATCAGGAAGTTAAAACGTGGTTGCAAATGGGTCTCCCAAATGGACAATGACCCCAAGCATACTTCCAAAGTTGTGGCAAAATGGCTTAAGGACAACAAGTCAAGGTATTGTAGTGGCCATTACAAAGCTCTGACCTCAATCCATAGAAAATTTGTGGGCAGAACTGAAAAGGTGTGTGTGCGAGCAAGGAGGCCTACAAACCTGACTCAGTTACACCAGCTCTGTCAGGAGTAATGGGCCAAAATTCACCCAACTTACTGTGGGGAGCTTGTGGAAGGCTACCCGAAATGTTAAACAATTTAAAGGCAATGCTACCAAATACTAATTGAGTGTATGTAAACTTCTGACCCACTGGGAATGTGATGAATTAAATAATAGCAGAAATAAATCATTCTCTACTATTTTTCTGACATTTCCCATTCTTAAAATAAAGTGGTGATCCTAACTGACCTAAGACAGGGAATTTTTACTGTGATTTGATGTCAGGAATTGTGACAAACTGAGTTGAAATGTATTTGGCTAAGGTGTATGTAACCTTCCGACTTCAACTGTATTTAATTAGATGGATGTGAAAGTTCAGTAGTCAAACCATGCAGTAGAAATGGGATCCATGCTGGGATGTTTGGTGCTAAAATGTCTTAATGACATTTAGGATACAAACTGTGCCTTTTATATAGACCTTTTAAACTGTCAAAACAATAATAATGTTCTGCAGCAATGGATGTTCCCCAGTAAACATCCGGTGCTGCAACACGCCATAATTGCTAACTATCTAGTTAGTTGGCTAGCTAACACAAAATTATAAATTCGTACTTCTTGATCCGACACAAAAATCTAACATTAATTATATACACACGTTGACTTGTTTGCTACCAGATCCACTCAACAAAATCATCAGACAAGATACATTTCTCTCACGACAGCCAACAATATAAATAAACTACATTTTTCTAGCATACGAGTGCAGTGTTTGACGACCACATTTTATACATCAAAGTTAGCTAGCAGCAGTAATTACCCCACTATCAACCACTCTCTCCCCCCTCACTTTTTTGCTCACTTATTTTCTATTAAGACACATACCGTAGTTTTAATGAACTTGATGCTTGTGCTAGGCATGTATTATCGTTCTCACATTATGAGACCAAGCCAGTGGTTTGTTTGCATGTAGTAAAACAAATACTAGTGCTGACACCATGTGGTGATAATGTTGAACTGCATATTAAATACACCAGGATGATACATTACATGAAGCAAACAAATTGCAACTATTTCAAGCAACATGTATTTTGAAATTAAATCAAATGAACCTTAATATTACTTTCTACACCCTCTTCACAGTGATATTTGCTAATAATGTCTCTCTCCTGAGCATGTCATCCTTAAGACCTACTTTCATTACAAGGGTAGGGCTTGCTCTAATCCATTTCATGATGGCATGTCCAGTAGCTGTAGAAGTCAAATCTGGTAGCCTTTAATTTGGTTACCATCATTAATTGTCTAATGAAAACAAACACACACACACTGATCTTGCCCATATCAATCCAGCCATTTATTTTTATTGGCAAATTATTAACACAGACAACTTCTCAGATGTGTGAGTGCTTTTCCTATTTCTAATAGTATCATTTCAAATGCAGAAAACGTCTCTGTAAAATGTAAACAATGTGTGAGGATTTGAGAATCCTGTTTCAGCATACAAATGACAAGCCACATGTACAAGTGCCAATACTAATCCCATCATTTGTCTGCATTGGACGTGCCCATGAGGTCAATACTAATCCCATCATGTGTCTGCATTGGACGTGCCCACGAGGCCAATACTAATCCCATCATCTGTCTGCATTGGACGTGCCCACGAGACCAATACTAATCCCATCATTTGTATCCATTGGACGTGCCCACGAGGCCAATTCTAATCCCATCATATGGCGGCATTGGACGTGCCCATGAGGCCAATACTAATCCCATCATATGTCTGCATTGGGCGTGCCCACGAGGCCAACACTAATCCCATGGTATGTCTGCATTGGGCGTGCCCACGAGGCCAATCACATCATATGTCTGCATTGGACGTGCCCACGAGACCAATACTAATCCCATCATATGTCTGCATTGGACGTGCCCAGGAGGCCAATACTAATCCCATTATATGTCTGCATTGGACGTGCCCACGAGACCAATACTAATCCCATCATATGTCTGCATTGGACGTGCCCAGGAGGCCAATACTAATCCCATCATATGGCGGCATTGGACGTGCCCATGAGGCCAATACTAATCCCATCATATGTCTGCATTGGACGTGCCCATGAGGCCAATCCCATCATATCTCTGCATTGGACGTGCCCACGAGGCCAATACTAATCCCATCATATGTCTGCATTGGACGTGCCCATGAGGCCAATCCCATCATATCTCTGCATTGGACGTGCCCACGAGGCCAATACTAATCACATCATATGGCGGCATTGGACGTGCCCAGGAGGCCAATACTAATCACATCATATGGCAGCATTGGACGTGCCCATGAGGCCAATCCCATCATATCTCTGCATTGGACGTGCCCAGGAGGCCAACACTAATCCCATCATATGTCTGCATTTGACGTGCCCATGAGGCCAATACTAATCCCATCATATGGCAGCATTGGACGTGCCCATGAGGCCAATACTAATCCCATCATATGTCTGCATTTGACGTGCCCATGAGGCCAATACTAATCCCATCATATGGCAGCATTGGACGTGCCCACGAGGCCAATACTAATCACATCATATGTCGGCATTGGACGTGCCCATGAGGCCAATCCCATCATATCTCTGCATTGGACGTGTCCATGAGGCCAATACTAATCCCATCATATGTCTGCATTGGGCGTTCCCAAGAGGCCAACACTAATCCCATAATTTGGCGGCATTGGACGTGCCCATGAGGCCAATACTAATCCCATCATATGTCTGCATTGGACGTGCCCACGAGGCAAACACTAATCCCATGATATGTCTGCATTGGGAATGCATGCCATAAATAATCTCACATCCACTGTAACCAAAAGGGTAGACCATGTATAGTGGTGGCAAGAGAAAAATCCCCTGGAGATTGACCACAGTGAAGGGTAACTTTTACATTGGCTGCAAAGTGGCTATGTAATGTATGAGTTCCATCCCTGTATGGCTGACCAGCCCAGGACACAAACCCTAATCAAATTACACGTGTAGCTAGCATGCCAACAACTGGAGGAGGACAGTGAGTGTAGCAGAATTAAGCAAATCGGTGCGCAAAATCGCAGGAGGAGATCCTCCAGAGCCGAGATGCTTACAGTATAAAGAAATATATACATTCATGATAGACAGGTGGAGACACTATTTCAAGTCTCAGGGGGAACGACATAACATCACAGGGCTAGTAGAACTCAACTGCAGCTCACCTCTGCTACAGTCACACAGTTTTCACCTCTTCCCCTGCCACCGACAGTATAACTCAGCCACCGACTGTGATCGGAGTCAATGTAACAGAATTAAATACCCACAAAATTAATAATGTGGGTGGAAGATTGATTCAGTTGACACAATATGCTTTGCTGGCCGCTGATATTAATGAGGAGGTCAGTGAGTGTAGCAGAGGGGTGAGTGTGTTGAGGTCGATGTGGAGAAGGAGGAGGTCAGTGAGTGAGTGTAGCAGAGGGGTGAGTGTGTTGAGGTTGATGTGGAGAAGGAGGAGGTCAGTGAGTGTAGCAGAGGGGTGAGTGTGTTGAGGTTGATGTGGAGAAGGAGGAGGTCAGTGAGTGTAGCAGAGGGGTGAGTGTGTTGAGGTTGATGTGGAGAAGGAGGAGGTCAGTGAGTGAGTGTAGCAGATGGGTGAGTGTGTTGAGGTCGATGTGGAGAGGGAGGAGGTCAGTGAGTGTAGCAGAGGGGTGAGTGTGTTGAGGTTGAAGTGGAGAAGGAGGAGGTCAGTGAGTGTAGCAGAGGGGTGAGTGTTTTGAGGTCGATGTTGAGAAGGAGGAGGTCAGTGAGTGTAGCAGAGGGGTGAGTGTTTTGAGGTCGATGTGGAGAAGGAGGAGGTCAGTGAGTGTAGCAGAGGGGTGAGTGTGTTGAGGTCGATGTGGAGAAGGAGGAGGTCAGTGAGTGTAGCAGAGGGGTAAGTGTTTTGAGGTCGATGTGGAGAAGGAGGAGGTCAGTGAGTGTAGCAGAGGGGTGAGTGTGTTGAGGTCGATGTGGAGAAGGAGGAGGTCAGTGAGTGTAGCAGAGGGGTGAGTGTTTTGAGGTCGATGTGGAGAAGGAGGAGGTCAGTGAGTGTAGCAGAGGGGTGAGTGTGTTGAGGTTGATGTGGAGAAGGAGGAGGTCAGTGAGTGTAGCAGAGGGGTGAGTGTGTTGAGGTTGATGTGGAGAAGGAGGAGGTCAGTGAGTGTAGCAGAGGGGTGAGTGTGTTGAGGTTGATGTGGAGAGGGAGGAGATCAGTGAGTGAGTGTAGCAGAGGGGTGAGTGTGTTGAGGTTGATGTGGAGAAGGAGGAGGTCAGTGAGTGTAGCAGAGGGGTGAGTGTGTTGAGGTTGATGTGGAGAAGGAGGAGGTCAGTGAGTGTAGCAGAGGGGGGAGTGTGTTGAGGTCGATGTGGAGAAGGAGGAGGTCAGTGGGTGTAGCAGAGGGGTGAGTGTGTTGAGGTTGATGTGGAGAAGGAGGAGGTCAGTGAGTGTAGCAGAGGGGTGAGTGTTTTGAGGTCAATGTGGAGAAGGAGGAGGTCAGTGAGTGTAGCAGAGGGGTGAGTGTGTTGAGGTCGATGTGGAGAAGGAGGAGGTCAGTGAGTGTAGCAGAGGGGTGAGTGTTTTGAGGTCGAAGTGGAGAAGGAGGAGGTCAGTGAGTGTAGCAGAGGGGTGAGTGTGTTGAGTTTGATGTGGAGAAGGAGGAGGTCAGTGAGTGTAGCAGTGGGATGAGTGTGTAGCACATGTGAGCTAGTTCACAGGTGAGTTCTATTCTCTTGAGACCTGAGACCTAAAGAACTGTTATCATAGTCCAACCAAGATCATGTTTTGGAATGATAATGAATGGTGCTTTGTGGGTATGAAGTGCTGTTGTGGACAGGGGATCCTAGGTCGGCCATACAGGGATTGTTACACCCACACCAATGATCAAGGACACCAGAGAGTGAGTGATAACCAAATAAAACAGACAAATATGATATGATTGAATAGTTAAATGATGTGTCTAATACAAAAAATAAACAGAATGTCAGTGTTGGGCTGGAACAGAAACCTGCAAGCCAAGTAGCTCGATCTCTAGGAGCAAGGTTGGCCATACATGTTCTGGGTATATGCATGGTTACTTTTAACATAATTTTTGTGGTCCTACAACCAATTCTAACAGTAGACCAGTACCATATATAACCCATTGGCAATATGAACTGCAGTCTCTCCAGGACTATGGACTTTCTTTGGGACCTTCATCCACAGACACAGTTTAGCAGCTTCACAGGTCTCTGTATCTGAGATGAGGGTAAACAGAAATTAGACCAGGACTTTCTTCATTATTCTCAAGTGATATAACATTTTATATTTCGTTGCAATTGAGTTTTGTCATTGTCATAGTTCTCTCTTTGGTACGGGACATCTGTTAATTAGCTAGTTAGCTTAGCAACTTGCTAGGTAGCTGACATGTTTTTAGCTGATCAAGCTAACGTTTGTGTAATTCAAAAAACTAATATTTGAGTGCTGTCAACCCTATTTATATGTAGCTAGCCAGCTACCTGACATTACCTAGAGTAGATGGTTAACTTGATAAAAAAAATGTACCCCTTCTGCTACACATCATCCTGGCGCTTTCACCTCCATTTAACATTTTCCCAGGACGTAAAGACTATCCCATCCATGAATACTAAGGTCAAAAATGCAAATATTGACCTTGAGAAAACAACTAGACTAAGTTAGCTTAGCTAGCTAGCTGTTTACAGCCATGACGGAACAGCTGTTGTGTATAAATGCACCAGAAGTCCGGAGTTTCAGAGTTCACTTCCGCTCCTCCTAAAAAATATGTTAAAAAGGTCTATAAGTGGAAGGTCTCATAACTTTCAATTCCTCTATGTTTGAAATTCTATTCTACAACAAAAAAGCACATTGAATCTCAAATTTGTTCTAAATTCACATATTTGTTGCACCAGTCAATCCCCTCCAACATAACTGCAGCTAATGGCATATTATAATAATCTTTGATGTTTTCAAAGCCAAATGTTACCCTCTCTCTGTTCTCCTTCTGCAAACATAATAGTGCTTAAGTAAACGTGCTGTCAGGTTGGCATTTCAGTGCTATTGTTGGAATTCAATATGTGTGAGAAGCCAAGCTGTGGCAGACTGATAGTGTCACAACACCTTACTGTGGCCTCCCACGCCTTGTGGTGGCATACTGGGCTTGTGTGGAGCCTGAGAAGACCTGGACAGATATTAAAGCCATCAAACCTCAGTTCAAGGTCAAACCTGGGGTGCCTTCACTTAAGTCAGACAGACAACCTGAGGTAATTGGATCTTCTGTTTTTCATGGATTGAGGCCAACAGATGTCTATTCTCCCCCTTTCCATCACAACTGCCATTTGGCACAAAGTCCTCTCACCCCGCTCTCACCCCTCTGACTCTTACTAAAGCTTCATGTCGACACAAGCAGGAGAAGCAAAGGGGACTTTGCTGGAGGTGGCCCTCAGACTCTAGTCCCCACAGCTCACTCAAAGGTCACGCTCGAAAGTGACATAGGTGGCAAGGTCAGTGTCAATGGAAGTCGTCCGTGATCTGTCCTCAAACCTCAACCTCTCCCTGTGTGCTCTTCCAAGATGGATTTGCGCTGCCACCAGCGGTCACTCTGCCACCCACCACAGAAGCAGGGAACAGAGGATGCGGCCACGCCATGCCCTCACTGGCGACATTGTGCAGTGCGACAAGGGCACTGTGCTGGGTTCATGCACTGAATAGTAAAACGTTTCCTTTTGATTGTTATTTTTGGTGGAAGAACTGCAAACCCCCACTACCTTTAGCTGCACTGGTGCTACAAGCGGGCCACATTTAAGAGACTAGAGATGCTCCATTTCACAAACCAATGTTTGGCTGACTTTGATGGGATTCAATGAGTCGGAGGGTAATTGAAAGGAGCGGTATCCATGATGATGGGAGTTTTACAATGCTGATGAGTAAACATATTCCATAAATGGCCCAGCTGTTGTAGTGTATGGTGTTTTGCTTTATCAGGAAGATAGGGGGGGGGGGATCCTTAACAGCTTCTACCCCAAAGCCATAAGACTGCTGAACAATTAATCAAATGGCCAACAGATTGTTTAAATGTACAATCATTTGTTTTTTTACACTGCTGCTACTCACTCCCTGTTATCTATTCATAGTCACTTCACTCCTATCTACATGTACAAATTACCTTGACTAAACTGTACCCCCGTTCATTGACTCAGTACCGGTACTGTCATGCCCTGACCTGAGAGAGCCTTTTTATGTCTCTATTTTGGTTTGGTCAGGGTGTGATTTGGGTGGGCATTCTATGTTTTGTTTTCTATGTTTCTTTATGTCTATGTTTTGGCCGGGTATGGTTCTCAATCAGGAACAGCTGTCTATTGTTGTCTCTGATTGGGAATCATACTTAGGTAGCCATTTTTCCCTCCTTCAGTGTGTGTAGTTATCTTTGTTAGTGGCACTTAGCCCTGTAAGCTTCACGATTGTTTTGCGTTTCTTGTTTGTTGGCTACATAAAAAAAAGAGAAATGTACTCTCACCACACTGCACTTTTGTCCTCTTCCAACGACAACCGTGACAGAACTACCCACCACCAAAAGACCAAGCAGCGTGCGCCAACCTGGAGGACGAGCTGGACCAGGGAGGAGAGAATGACAGGGGAAAACACCCGGTCACGAAAGCCCGAGAAGCAGCTCCCAAATAATTTTTGGGTGGGGGCACACGGGAAGATTGTCGGAGTTTAGACCTGAGCCAACTCCCCGTGCTTACCGTGGGGAGCATGTGATTGGTCAGGCACCGTGTTATGGGGTGATGCGCATGGTGTCTCGAGTGAGCATTCACAGGCCGGTGTGCCAGCGTCCTGCATTTGCCGGGTGGAAGTGGGTATCCAGCAAGAACAGGTTGTGCCAGCTCTGCGCTCGAGACCGCCAGTGCGCCTTCATGGCCCAGTGTATCCGATGCCCGCCCCACGCACCAGGCCTCCTGTGTGTCTCTCCAGCCCGGTGAGTCCTGTGCCTGCTTTAAGGACCAGGCCTCCTGTGTGTGTCCCCAGCCTGGTGAGTCCTGTGCCTGCGCCCAGAACGAAGACTCCAGTGATGATCCTTGGCAAGAAGCCTCCAGTGATGATCCATGGCAAGAAGCCTCCAGTGATGATCCATGGCAAGAAGCCTCCAGTGATGATCTATGGCACGAAGCCTCCAATGATGATCCATGTCCATGGCACGAAGCCTCCAGTGATGATCCATGTCCATGGCACAGAGCCTCCAGTGATGATCCATGGCACGGAGCCTCCAGTGATGATCCATGGCACGAAGCCTCCAGTGATGATCCATGGCACGAAACCTCCAGTGATGATCCATGGCACGAAGCCTCCAGTGATGATCCATGGCACGAAGCCTCCAGTGATGATCCATGGCACGAAGCCTCAAGTGATGATCCATGGCAAGAATCCTCCAGTGATGATCCATGGCACGAAGCCTCCAACGAGGAGTCATGGCATGAAGCCTCCAGCGACGGCCTCCAGTCCGGAGCCTCCAGCGACGGTCTCCAGTCCGGTGCCCGCAGCGACGGTCTCCAGTCCGGGGCCCGCAGCGAGGGTGCCCAGGCCGGGGCCCGCAGCGAGAGTCCCCAGTCCGGGGTAGGCGGCGAGGGTCCCCACACCAGAGGCGCTACCAAAGTGGGGTGAGCCAGAGTTGGAGCGGGGTCTATGTCCCGCACCAGAGCCATCACCGCGGATAGATGCCCACACGGACACTCCCCTGTAGGTTCAGGTTTTGTGGCCGGAGTCCGCACCTTTGGGGGGGGGGGTACTGTCCTGCCCTGACCTGAGAGAGCCTTTTTATGTGTCTATTTTGGTTTGGTCAGGGTGTGATTTGGGTGGGCATTCTATGTTTTGTTTTCTATGTTTCTTTATTTCTATGTTTTGGCCGGGTATTGTTCTCAATCAGGGACAGCTGTCTATCGTTGTATCTGATTGGGAATCATACTTAGGTAGCCCTTTTTCCCTCCTTCAGTGTGGGTAGTTATCTTTGTTAGTGGCACTTAGCCCTGTAAGCTTCACGGTTGTTTTGCGTTTCTAGTTTTGTTGGCGTCATTTTAAATAAAAAGAGAAATGTACGCTTGTCACGCTGCACTTTGGTCCTCTTCCAACGACACCCGTGACAGGTACCCCGTGTATATTGCCTCGTTACTGTTATTTTATTATGTTACTTTTTATCATTTTTTACTTTTGTTTGTTTGGTAAATATGTTCTTAACTCTTTCTTGAACTGCACTTTTGGTTAAGGGCTTAAACATTGGTTAATTAAACATGTCACGATGAAGTCTACACGTTTTATTTGATTTTATTTTGATATGTGGAAGCATGAGGCTAAGTAAAGCCTGAAATGTATTTATAATCAGCCTGAAATTGATTTATCAGCGGTGCATCTATCAGCCTGTCAGATATTGAATATTCACCCAAGGAATCCTTTTAACAAGAAACAGTAGAGGAGAAAGCGTGTTCAAGCCAAAATCAAATTCATTTTTGAAAGCAGATGGAAGATGGTCATTCATGTTTGCGCTAGACATGCCAACAAGACACAGCCTTTGTCTATTTTCATAATGACCTGTGTTATTCGTTCGTCAAGCCACAGTATGACAATGCCATTCAGGTTTCTCACTGTACCCGACAAAGGTCATCGTGTTAAAAAAAACTGAAACCCAATGTTGACAGAACTGCGAGCATTGATTTTCCTATTCCTTAATGGACTGTCTAAAAATATGCCGCTGTGCTCGGGCCACGTCTTCCCTTTCATACAGTTCAACCGCGCTACATCCGACAGAGAAATTAGGTGCTTAACCTCCTTTAATGGCGGAATATTTGCTTCTACAGTCTGGATAATAACATGACGATGCTAATGTTACAGTAATGTCCTGTAGAGAGCTTTTAGACAGTTGTGAAGGAGGCCTGAAGTATTGACATTTTAAGATGGTGGCATTTTAGAATACTACTGTTAATTACCCTGGACTGAAAGACGATTGTGTAATGTCCACTTAAAGGCTGAGAACCCTATGCATCTCAGAGGCCTGCATAGAGCATGCTCTGGTAGAATTTCTGAGACTAATTCAATTGAAATTTCTCCTCTACATCAATGCATAGTTAGCTTCTAATGGCTAGCCAACATTGAAAGTCACAATCTGTAGAGCGGAAGTGGGCCTTCTTATTCATCACTGAAGGTCTCCTTGATGTATGAGTAGTCCATAGCTACTCTACCCATGATACTCTGATCCGTATAAGCACATCTTACACATCCTGTATTAGCTGGGGTATAAAATATTAATCTTAAGGGGTAAAAATACAATATATTGTCAAATTTTGTTATTCAATATGTTTGGATAATGACAAAACCATTCAAAGAACCCTCTGCTTCTGTCTACTTACACATGTTGGATAAATTGTGAAGTAATATTGGCTATAAACTAGACTAAACAAATTCCTAACATAAATATTAGGCATAATTCACAACTATGCAGAAAATGTGTAATCTGTGTGGGTCCAAAAGGCATGAGATGATTGAAAAAGATTTATTATAGTTAGAAGCAGGTATGTCAGTCATATTTCAGCTGCCTAGTTACGTGCATGCATACTGATTCAAACCGTAGCTGTAGGCAATAAATCAAAAGCACAGCATTTTTGCCATCAAAGTTGTTTTCTTCTCTAATGTCTACCCCCTGTGAATGTGCCTTCTACAATTCAGAGTAATCACTGGGAAAATAAAAATGCCTTCTATTCGCCTTCCATACTATAATTCAGTGGATGCATAATCCAAGTGAAATGGTAGACCAAGTCTCTGACTCCTCCCTCAGCCACCATCAGACAGCACATATTCCTTTACAAGGGTTGGGCAAACACACTCAAACAAGCATACACAGAAACACACACACAGACACACACACTCAAACAAGCATACATACACTCAAACAAGCATACACACACACTCAAACAGGCATACACACACACACACACACACACACACACACACACACACACACACACACACACACACACACACACACACACACACACACACACACACAAATATATATACACACACACACACACACACACTCAAACAAGCACACTCAAACAAACATACACACAAACATACACACACAGACATGTACACACACTCAGACGCACATGTACCTGGACTAAATCGTTTAGCAGATTCAAAATGCTGTGAAAGCAAAATCGGTGTTGCTAATCCACAGTGAAAAGCAGTAGAAGGCTGAATGATGTCCAAATCAGATATTCCCTTCACCATGTAACCCCGGATCAGAGTCTGTGCGTCAGTGCGGACACGGTTAACACTCAATAAAACATCAAAGAGGATGAAGCTCACAGCTCTGGACACATACAACTACACACTGAATACACACACACACACACACACACACACACACACACACACACACACACACACACACACACACACACACACACACACACACACACACACACACACACACACACACACACACACACACACACACACATTAAATGCACGTCCGCCATAATGTTCATTAGATTACACCTATATCTGGACCGGACAAACGATAAGATGAAAAGCCAACATTCTCTTTCATGAGTAATTCCAATACCAGAGTTTTGTCTCTTTAATCTCTGAACCATTAGGACAGGTACCATCCTATATACATCCACCAGCTAGCTATAAATCACAGATAAGAATTAGCCAGTCCTATTGGTGGAAATTTAGCGACTGTACCTAGGAAACGGTCATCAACTTCATTTCACCCTTTCCTGCCCGTTCCACCCCCTCTACCCCCCCTGTCGATGTCTCGCAAGAGGAGACACTTTTTATATTTTCATTTCTAGAGGCAAAGGGATTTACTGGACACCGCTTTGCATATTACATGAGGAGGCTGCATCATATTCATCCTCCACGGCAGGTGCAGGGCTTGACAGGCACAGGCTATTTATTATTCAATTATTTTAAATATTTCAGGGCAGACAGGATGCACATGCAATCATAAATACTTCAACCTGTTCCTACAAAGGGGCACTTGTCCGGTGTTGACAGGAACGTGCTGTAGATTCACTACAACAATGCTGCAGTTATATTTATAAACCCCTATTTTATATCCCTCCATCATCCTATTAATCATTTTATTCTCATTTACATACAAGGACCTTGAGGAGAGAAAGCACATGCTTATCATCTACATGTTCCATCACCTTATCAGCTTAGCATGACCAAAGATGAGCATGACAGCAAGACAGGAAAGATGCAGAACTGTTATGTGGGGCATGTAAGACATTTGGGCAGCATTCGAAACAACTAAGACATCTTGTTTGTCGTCTGCTAAAGGGAAACATAACCCTTAATATATGGAGTAGCTGTGCAGTCGCGACTCAGAGGCAGGTGGTGAACATAAAAACGTAATCCCATGACCCAAAGATATGGCCCCTACAAAGACGAAGACAAACACCAGTGGTAATTACGCCCTTCCATCCAGCATTCCTGCTGGAAGCCACCATGCAAAGACAGAGACCCCAGAGATAAACTGCTTTGCACACCGGCATCTTTTCCTTTCCATCATTCCCCCCATACCACCCCCTCAATAACCCCCATACCACCCCCTCAACACCCCCCTTACCACCCCTCAACAGCCCTCTACCCTCTCATCCATAGACCAAAATATCCCTCCTAGAAAAAAAGCAATCATCTTCCCCCCGTGCATCAGAATACGGCTTGAAGAGAATGAATCGCAGAAAGGCTTTATCGCAACTTTTCACGTCCTGTTAGTGCCACTAAACAGTCTGGAGGTTAGTGAAACACTTACCTTTCCATCTGCTTCTTCTCTCTCTTTTCATCTGCTGCTGAGTGTTGCCGTTACCTAATCTGAGCAGTAGCTGGCTGGATGATACACCGGGAGAGTTGAAGATAGGTCCTTACCTTGACATGCCATCCAGGATCCTATAGTCCACAAGATTAGCTGACTGAAGCTGAGAGCTGCTCCTCCCAAAAAGGAAATTATGCTGCCCGAGTCCCCCTGGAACAGGAGCCTCTGAATTAAAAATTCCGTAAAATGTTATTTTTCCTCCTCTGAAGGATGTCCTTCACTGCTGTGTGCTCCTACTTCCTTTATTTCCCAGGTTGTGCAGTATCTTTTCTGTTGTGTCCCCCCTGGTATTCCACCTTATTAAACCCAAACATTGATTGGATCTTCTCCTCCCGTGTTGCAGGCAGGCAGCGATGAAGTGCGAGATCCACAGATGGAGAACACTCCTAGTGCGCACTGGTTCCCCCGAAAGTGACTACAGGCAGTCTGTGCTCTCCACACCTAGAAAACGTGAGCTGTCCTATGTTCAGCCCAGCATGGGGGGGGGGGGGGTCCCCCAGAGTGCAAACTTCGACACCTCTCACCACCCGATAGGAGCTAGTAGTGGATAGCAAACTATTCTTGTAATTTATTTCCCTCGATTTCCTCCTTAAATGTTTTCCCTCTCCAATGTACCTTATTTTGTAGCTATACTCTCTAGAACGCTGTCTCAGAGACTGGATGCTGAGAAGTGCCGGAATGAAAGCTGCTCTCCCTCTTTCTCTCTCCCCTCCCTCGCTCTCTTTCCCTCTGTCTCTCTCTTTTCACTCACTCACACACTCCGCTTCCTGCCTCACACTGCATCTCCCATCCCCTTGTTTTCTCTCCTCTCTCTTTCCTCCCTCTCTCGCTCACTCCCAGGTCTGTTGTCTGACAATTACAGCTTTGGCATTCACAGTCATGTCAGATAGAAAGGTTGGCTGCCTGCACACCTTAGGAATCCTTAGGGATACAAATAATGGTCAGATAAATATGGATAAGAAAATAGAATGAGTAAAGAAACAACATGACAGCGAATGAAGGAATGAGGAACGAGGAAGTGTATTTATTAACTGATAAATAGCCAGCATCCCTTCAGCATGGGGCATTTCCATCTATCTTTTATTGCATACTCCTTATAGTGGATCGGGTCAGTAGTTGATGTTGGCCAACTGTCAAGATGGATTGAAGATGGAGATGAAAATAGCAGCAGCAACAGACCAGTCTTCTGCATCGAGGCAAGGACAATCCAAGCGCTATAGCAAACTGTGGAATTATACAATTAGCAGCCGAAACAAAATTGCCAGCAGTTACCTCATACACACAGAATATTACCCTGGACGCGGAAGCTGATTTAGAGACAATAATGCACAACATTTAGAAACAAATTTAGAGACAATATGCACAATATATAGAAACAAAATAAATCTGTCCCTGGAACATTTCAAGTGGAGCAGCTGCATGTATCTAACCTGTCTTTAGACTTTAAATGACTAAAGGAACGTTCAGGCATTATCAGTTTGTCATGTGCCAGGCATAGTGATAGTGTATGAGGGATATTTTTACAAACCAAGCATGAATAATGACTGATGATTATCACCTCAGGAATGAATTGCTGGTAATTGTGCCAATGTGAGTAACATCACTTTGTTTTACTACTTTCAGTGTCCTTATCACACAATCTTGCTTGCCTAACATTTGTCCCAAAACACTCCAGTGACTGGTGCTCTTATACCTGTGTAGTAATGGAGTAATCACTCTAGTAACAACATATTGACAGTTAAGATAATGTTGTTACGGAAATAATTACACCGGTACACAAGCATCTTCATGTAAAGTGTTACCGATAATGACATTAGATCATGTTTTATATAGATTGTGATAACAGGAAGTAGCATGACCTTGATCTCTACAAGACCCCGGGAAAAAATAGCTGCTGCTTCTTCCACAGCTAATGGGATATCCAAAGAAAATGCTAAACCTCACACCTGCGTCTGGTCATCTAACTATGAGGCTGAAGGACCTTTAGCCTGTCCACAGGTCTTTGCTGCCTTTCCATCATCACCACTACAGGTCTGTTGTTCACAATGACGGCTCCTTTCTTCCTTGTTGAACCATCTACTCTGATAGCAATGACTATGTTAGAGCTGTGTTACATTGCACCAATGCTAAATAGCAATGTTCTACAGCGTTGTAGAATGGGATGTCAAAGCAATCAAAGCGCAAATCTAAACCCCTTTTGTCTAATTGATATGCATAACAACCCAGCAGGGAAATGGCTAGACGTAGGCTATACTTTGACATTGGAGTCCAAGTTTAAAAGGAGAACAGTCAGACCTAAGACAGTGCTCCGTGTGGTCTACAGTGGTCGCTCTACAGTGTCCTCCTGATGCGGTACAGCTCGCAGATAAGCCTTCGGGCTTAGATACCAGCACATGCCTCTCCGCATCTCATTATCCAGGTGGTGCCATTTCCAACACAACTCTCCACGGTCCAAACCTACATTCAAAACAGCAGCGGCATGCACGCATAGTCAAGTTGCTTCGCTAATTACCTATATCCAGGGCGTCCAATTACATGATCGTTATACATGCAGTAATGTGTCTGTTTCACTTTAAAAAATCAAGTATCTGGCAAAAACCTTGATGACATACTGCAGATGAATTCCAACCTTGCCTGTACAATTTTCCTGGAATTGTAAGTGATAGCTTTACCGGAATCGGTCAACACTTACCCTGTAAGGCTTTCTTCACAGGAACATTGGTGTGTACTCATAATACTGCTTCACAATTACATTTTCCAGTATTTTACATATCATACAGACATGGTCAATAACAGACAGGTACTAACGGGAACAGCAGGATAAAAGTGTGGCCAATTGGCCACAAGAAGGACATTGTATTGGGTTTGCTCGTTA
Source organism: Oncorhynchus nerka (assembly GCF_034236695.1). NCBI lineage: Eukaryota > Metazoa > Chordata > Actinopteri > Salmoniformes > Salmonidae > Oncorhynchus > Oncorhynchus nerka. The sequence goes on from NC_088401.1 coordinate 61,078,780, forward strand.
GCAACCAAGGAATAGGTTTTGTCAGTCACATGTAGGCACCTGGTCTGGACTTATCCACAATCGCTGCGTTGCCTCCTTTGTTAACCATTCACGCTATGGGTCTGTTTGTCTTGTCTGTGTTGTCAGCCCTAAGGGTCTCACTGATTATACCTAGGGATTTCCACTAAGTGCTTGTCTGACACGTTTGCCTCAAGGAACATGAAATGGCTTGCCTCCACCCCATTGATCAACAGTGGAATTGATACTGACACATGTTAAGGCATAGCTAATTAGGGAAGCATGGCTCATTAAGCCTCATGAAGAATAAAACAAATCTCACTTTTAAAAGTTCATATTCTGTTAACTCATACCCAAATAATGTTGTTGACTTGCCCTATACACGTATGTGACCAAAGCATACATTGGAAGAAAAATACTCTTATCTGGATAAGAGCGTCTGCTAAATGACTTAAATGTAAATGTAATGTAAATCACCCCATCTCAAACTTGTATCTCAAACAGACTGTTTAAAAAATGATTGCTATTTCCTCATAGAGGATGTCTACTGGCATACATATTTGTTATGATCGTTATACGCCCACACCACTTCAACACAAAAAAGTTGCTTTTTTAAACCTCTACGGGATCGGTGTCTCCCCGCGGGATGGTTGAGCTAACGTGCGTTAATGTGATTAGCATGACATTGTAAGTAACAAGAACATTTCCCAAGACATAGACATATCTGATATGGGCAGAAAGCTTAAATTCTTGTTAATCTAACTGCACTGTCCAATTTACAGTAGCTATTACATTGAAATAATGCCATGCTATTGTCTGAGGAGAGTGCACAGTTATGTACCTGAAAATGTAACAATAAATCAGTTAGGCACATTTGGGGGGACAGACTTGACACAACACTTTGAACAGTAATGCAATGGTTCATTGGATCAGTGAAACCTTAGCACATACACTGCTGTCATCTAGTGGCCAAAATCTAAATTGTGCTAAAATTGCAATAATGCATTCTGGCCTTTCTCTTGCATTTGATATCAGATAAAAATATTTTTTAAATACATTTTTTCTTTGTATTATCTTTTAACAGATCTAATGTGTTATATTCTCCTATGTTAATTTTACATTTACACACACTTCAAAGTGTTTCCTTTCAAGTGGTTTCAATAATATGTATATCCTTGCTTCAGGTTCTGAGATTTAGGTATGTCATTTTAGGAGAAAATTGAAAAAAGGGTCCGATCCTTGACCTACTTACTGTAAATTAAATTTTTCCTTTTTTGCAAGGCAAACTATTTCACTCATATTGTAATTAATTATAGGTCAAATCTGGGAACAGTTACTTTAATATACAGCTATGAACCTCTGGTTCAGACAAAGAGAGAGGGGATTAGCAGACAGAAACAGATCTATGAATTAGTAAATGTATGCCAAGCTTCATGAAGTTTAATTTATGAACTCAGGGAACTTTTGAATACCAGACTCTTTACATGGCAGAAAAGATTCCCCAGATTATACCCTGCTGGTCTTTCTAAGTTTCAAAATTGAGGCTGGTCCCCCAAGTGTCGCAGTGGCTTAGCATCTGCTAGAGGTGTCACTACAGACACCCTGGTTCGAATCCGGGCTGTATCACAACCTGCCATGATTGGGAGTCCCATTGGGCTACACACAATTGTCTGGGTTTGGCCGGTGTAGGACATCATTGTAAATAAGAATTTGTTCTTAACTGACTTGCCTAGTTAAATAAATAATTTAAAATACACAGCAAACTACCCCAATTTCCATCTGGGTGAATCGTAATACATTTATGGCTGGTTTCCGGGAGACATATTAAGTCTAGTCTTGGAATAAAAAGCATGCTCAATGGAGAATCTCAATTGAAAGAGCTTTTTAGTCCAGAACTACACTTAAGATGTGGCCATGAAACCAGCCCATTAATGTTCAAAGAAGCACATCCTTTCCTGTCATGTGCCTTCCTTGTTGAATGATGTGCCAAGGACTTTTCACATGATGAGTGGAGTTTCACCATTGTGCTGGAGAAGTAATAAGTCTGCCAATTAATTAACATGACTAAACGAGAGGTGATAAATGCAGGCTTATGAAAGAAGAAATGTTTCTCAGAGATAATCATGTTCTTTCCTTTGACAGCTCTTGCGAGGGCAAAGACTCTATTCTTTTGGACTCTAGTTTTGCTGAAAGACTAGTGGAATGTAGGCCAACTGTACAATGTAAACGGGATATTAAGCAAATTCTTCCAATGGTGTACCCCCAATTGTGCTTGACCAAAACACAATAAATATTTTAACAAGTAATAAGTATATCACCAATATTTGCGTACATGTAGAGTACCAGTCAAAAGTTTGGACACACCTACTCATTCAAGGGTTTTTCTTTATTTGTACAATTTTCTACATTGTAGAATAATAGTGAAGACATTACAAATATGAAATAACACATATGGAATCATGTATTAACCAAAAGTGTTAAACAAATCAAAATCTACTTGAGATTTTAGATTCTTCAATGTAGCCAACCTTTGCCTTGATGGCAGCTTTGCACACTCTTGGCATTCTCTCAACAAGCTTCACCTGGAATGCTTTTCCAACAGTCTTGAAGGAGTTCCCACACATGTTGAGCACTTGTTGGCTGCTTTTCCTTCAATCTGTGGTCCAACACATCCCAAACCATCTCAATTGGGTTGGGGTCAGGTGATTGTGGAGGCCAGGTCATCTGATGCAGCACTCCATCAATCTCCTTCTTGGCCAAAAAGCCCTTGAACAGCCTGGATGTGTGTTGGGTTATTGTCCTATTGAAAAACAAATGATAGTACCACTAAGCGCAAACCAGATGGGATGGCGTATGGCTGCAGAATGCTGTGGTAGCCGTGCTGGTTAAGTGTGCCTTGAATTCTAGATATATCACTGACAGTGCCACCAACAAAGCACCACCACACCATCACTGTGGGAACCACACATGTGGAGATCATCCATTCACCTACGTTGCGTCTCACAAAGAAACGCCAGTTGGAACCAAAAATCTCACATTTGGACTCATCAGACCAAAGGACAGATTTCCACCGGTCTAATGTCCATTGCTCGTTCCTTGGCCCAAGCAAGTCTCTTCTCCTTATTGGTGTCCTTTAGTAGTGGTTTCTTTACAGCAAATCACCCATGAAGGCCTGATTCACACAGTCTCCTCTGAACAGTTGATGTTGAGATTTGTCTGTTACTCGAACATGGTAAAGCATATATTTGGGCTGCATTTTCTGAGGCTGATAAGTATAATGAACTTTTCCTCTGCAGCAGAGGTAACTCTCGTTCTTCCTTTCCTCTGATGGTCCTCATGAGAGCCAGTTTCATCGTAGCGCTGGATGGTTTTGGCGACCGCACTTGAAGAAACTTTCAAAGTCCTTGACATTTTCCGCATGGACTGACCTTCATGTCTTAAAGTAATGATGGACTGTCATTTCTCTTTGCTTATTTGAGCTGTTCTTGCCATAATATGGACATGGTCTTTTACCAAATATTGCTTTTTTCTGGACACCACCCCTACCAACACAACTGATTGGCGCATGAAGAAGGAAATAAACTCCTTTAAATGAACTTTTAACAAAGCACACCTGTTAATTTAAATGTGTTCCAGGTGACTAGCTCATGAAGATGGTTGAGAGAATGCCAAGAGTGTGCAAAGCTGTCATCAAGGCAAAGGGTGGCTACTTTGAAGAATCTCAAATATAACATAGATTTTGATTTGTTAAAAAGCTTTTTTGGTTACTACATGATTCCATATGTTATTTCATAGTTCTGATGTCTTCACTATTATTTTACAACGTAGAAAATAGTAAAAAATAAAGAAAAACCCTTGACTGAGTAGGTGTCCAAATGTTTAACTGGTACTGTATGTAATGTACTGTATATTACAAGTGTTGGATAAAAACAATTAAACTATGACTATTTCTTACTTTCAAGTAAATCTTTCTGACGTTACATTGGTCTGTCAGTTAGTATGTGCCCGGTTGTAACCCCAACAATGGCTAACAGGCTCAAGCTAGGATATTGCCCAACTCTGTTGACAACATTTCAATTTCAGTGGTGTCTAACCTTCAAGTATTTACAGACGTATTTATACAAGTATTTACAGAAGTACTTATAGTGCTTTGAGTTAGAGTTCATTTCAAATCAAATCAAACTTTATTTGTCACATGCGCCGAATACAAGTGAAGACTTTACCGTGAAATGCTTACTTACAAGCCCTTAACCAACAGTGCAGTTCAAGAAGAAGAACATATTTACCAAGTAGACTAAAATAAAATAAAATAATAATAAGTAACACAATAAGATTAACAATGGTACCGAGTCAGTATGCGGTGGTACAGGCTAGTTGAGGTAATCTGCACATGTAGGTGGGGGCGAAGTTGACTATGCATAGGTAACAAACATACAGCGAGTAGCAGCAGTGTACAAAAGGGGGGAGGGGTCAATGTAAATTGTCTGGTGGCAATTTTATGAATTTTTCATCAGCCTTATGGTTTGGGGGTAGAAGCTGTTTAGGAGCCTTTTGATCCTAGATTTGGCGTTCCGGTAACTCTTGCCGTGCGGTAGCAGAGAAAACAATCTATAACGTGGGTGACTGGAATCTCTGACAATTTTATGGGCTTTCCTCTGACACTGCCTATTATATAGGTCCTGGATGGCAGGAAGCTTGGCCCCAGTGATGTACTGGGCCATTCGCATTACCCTCTCTAGCGCCTTACAGCCAGATGCCGAGCAGTTACCATACCAGGTGTGGTCAGGACCCTCTCGATGGTGCAGCTGTAGAACCTTTTGAGGATCTGGGGACCCACGCCAAATATTTTCAGTCTCCTGAGGGGGAAAAGGTTGTGTCGTGCCCTCTTCACGACTGTCTTAGTATGTTTGGACCATGAGAGTTCATTGATGATGTGGACACCAAGGAACTTGAAACTCTCGACCCACTCCACTACAGCCCCACCTGTTCGGCACACCTTTTCCTGTAGTCCACGATCAGCTTCTTAGTCTTGCTCACATTGAGGGAGAGATTGTTGTCCTGGCACCACACTGTCAGTTTTCTGACCTCCTCCCTATAGTCCTCCCATCAATGTCGGTGATCAGGCCTACCACTGTTGTGTAGTCAGCAAACTTAATGATGGTGTTGTAGTCGTGTCTGTTCACCCAGTCGTGGGACTAAGTTGACACCCCTGAAGGGCCCCAGTGTTAAGGATCAGCGTGGCAGATGTGTTGTTGCCTACTCTTACCAACTGGGGGCGGCCCGTCAGGAAATCCAGGTCCAGTTGCAGAGGGAGGTGTTAAGTCCCAGAGTCCTTAGGTTAGTGATGAGCTTCGTGGGCACTATGGTGTTGAACACTGAGCTGTAGTCAATGGACAGCATTCTTACATGGGTGTAAAAGGTCATGTGGAGTGTGAGTGAGATTGCATCATCTGTGGATCTGTTGGGGCGGTATGCGAATTGGAGTGGGTCTAGGGTGTCCGGGAGGATGCTGTTGATGTGAGCCATGACCAGCTTTTCAAAGCACTTCATAGCTACCGACTTGAGTGCCACTGGATGGTAATCATTTAGGCAGGTTACCTTCGCTTCCTTGGGCTCAGGGACTATGGGGCTCTGCTTGAAACATGTAGGTATTACAGACTCGGACAGGGAGAGGTTGAAAATATCCATGAAGACACTTGCCAGTTGGTCCGCGCATGCTTTGAGTACACGTCCTGGCAATTTGTCTGGCGCAGAGGCTTTGTGAACGTTGACCTGTTTAAAGGTTTTGTTCACATCGGCTACCGAGAGCGTTATCACATAGTCATCCAGAACAGCTGGTGCTCTCATGCATGCTTCAGTGTTGCTTGCCTCGAAGCGAGCATAAAAGGCATTTAGCTCATCTGGTAGGTTTGCGTCACTGGGCAGTTCGCGTCTGGGTTTCCCTTTGTAGTCCGTAGTAGTTTTCAAGCCCTGCCACATCCGACGAGCATCAGATCCGGTGTAGTAGAATTCAGTCTAAATCCTTTATTGACACTTTGCTTGTTTGATGGTTCGTCTGATGGCATAGCGGGATTTCTTATATCGGGTGTTGTGTGATGCTATTGACAGAGCCATTGAACACACATTTTCCTGTGGTCAATACAAGTCTTTGAGCTCTTAATGTAAATATGCGTAATCAGGTCTTAACTGAGTAGGTAATGATTCATAAATAATACACAAGAAATAAATAGCCGGTCATTAAAAATGAAATATTGTCAAATCACGTCTACGAGATGTAATTGAATAGCCTAGACAGCCCAGGACACACATTCCAAAATGACTTGTCTACTTAAAAGGAACATATTTGTACTGCAATACTTCCCCATGGCTTTGAGCCATTTGGGGTACAGTATACACAGAATAACCATACTTTCCCTTTAGTAGTCTAACGGAAAAATCAAGAGGTTCAGGGTAGAGTCAAGTGTAATATATAATTAATGGGCTATTTAGATATTGTGCCAAGTGTTACCACCATTAATACAGTAATAAGGACTGTGAAATACATTATAGGAAAATGTAATGACCATTTCATTTGTACTTTTAAAGGAAAGTAAGAAAGTAAAGGACCCTTGTCAACAACATGTCACCATCTATGTCCCTCTAGATAAGTGATAGTCATTGAAAGTTGTTGGTTGTGTTGCACTAACATTTCAAGAAACAGTCTTGACAGTCTGGGTGACTTATTACCTTTTTCATGAGGCTGTGACGTCTAGTGATGATGATGTCCATTAATATTCTGAAGCAGAATGCTTGTAAGGTCAGTCTGCTCGTTGTCTCCCTGTCTACAGGGGAGGGACCAAGTAGCCACAATTTACTGTCGACAGGAAGGACAATTACCCCCATTTAATGGTAATTAACAGATATGATGGATGAAAATATAAAGCTTTCCTACCTGCCAGATTATCTGATTTAGAAATATGCACAGTTAGAAGCGAGCTAGGGAAAGATTCAGATTTTATTATCTTCATACTGTTGTTAGGAATTGCATAGGTACCAAGTTGTAATGCCTTGTTGCACACAGAATCTCAGTAGGGAATGTGAGTCACATGCTTGTAAGAACCATTTTAAATGTAATTTTTTTCTGGGTGGCAGATATTTGCATAAAATGACAACCACTCCCTTATCTTTATTTTCCCTCTCCTTACAAGGTGAAGGACTGGATACTGATCGTAACATATTCCGTTGCAGTGTTACTGTTAAGATGTTTAGGTACTAAAGGTAGGCAATGTGAGAGATCTGAGTAATAACACTCAAATAAACACTATAAGAAGTATAATTACACTTGAAACGAATATCGTACATTGGAAATCAATAATGGCACCCATTTATCCTCCATCTTCTCTTGTGGCTTGACATAGGCGTAGACGTTTGTAATAACTGTGTGAGTGTGTCACGCAAAAGTCTGAAGTCACTGAACAGATTGCTCCATTCAGCTCTATTGCAACGAGGACATCTGTTATTAGGTGATTTGGTTAAATTACCAGTTTTACAACCAGGACATATTTACTCAAGTGAAAGATTTTTTAAATAGCGAAATGGGATTTTTTTTAAATGAAATGTACTCAGGTGTCTCATTATTATGAATATTATCTTAAGCAAAAACCACCAAAAAGAAAACAATGTACCAAACTGTAACGGCGTTCGTCTGTTGTTGAAAGAGAGTCGGACCGAAATGCAGCGTGGTGGTTACTCATGTTCTTTAATGAATGACGATACATGAAATAACTTAAATAAAGAAGAAAACAACAAACGTGAAACCTATACAGCCTATCTGGTGCACACTACACAAAGACAGGAACAATCACCCACAAGATACAAAGTGAAACTCAGGCTACCTAAATACGGTTCCCAATCCGAGACAACGAGAATCACCTGACTCTGATTGAGAACCGCTTCAGGCAGCCAAGCCTAACTAGACACACCCCTAATCATACACAATCCCAATGCTAATAAAACCCCAATACGAACCCAAACACATAACCCATGTCACACCCTGGCCTGACCAAAATATATAACGAAACCACAAAACATATTGACCAAGGCGTGACAGAACCCCCCCTAAGGTGCGGACTCCCGGACGCACCTCAAAACCATAGGGAGGGTCCGGGTGGGCGTCTGTCCATGGTGGCGGCTCCGGCTCGGGACGTGGACCCCACTTCATTAAAGTCATAGTTCCTCCCCTTCGCGTCCTGGGATAATCCACCTTCGCCGCCGACCATGGCCTAATAGTCCTCACCCAGATCCCCACTGGACTGAGGGGCAGCTCGTGACTGAGGGGCAGCTCAGGACAGAGGGGCAGCTCGGGACAGAGGGGCAGCTCGGGACAGAGGGGCAGCTCGGGACAGAGGGGCAGCTCGGGACAGAAGCAGCCCGGGACTGAGGGGCAGCTCGGAACTGAGAGGAAGCCCAGTACTGAGAGGAAGCCCAGTACTGAGATGACGCTCAGGCAGGTAGTAGGCTCCGGTAGATCCTGGCTGGCTGGCGGATCTGGAAAATTCTGGTTGACTAGCAGATCTGGAAGATTCTGGTTGACTGGCAGATCTGGAAGAGACTGGTTGACTGGCAGATCTGGAAGATTCTGGTTGACTGGCAGATCTGGAAGATTCTGGTTGACTGGCAGATCTGGAAGATTCTGGTTGACTGGCAGATCTGGAAGAGACTGGTTGACTGGCAGATCTGGAAGAATCTGGTTGACTGGCGTATCTAGCTGCTCTATGCAGACTGACAGCTCTGACTGCTCCATGCAGGCTGACAGCTCTGACTGCTCCATGCAGGCTGACAGCTCTGACTGCTCCATGCAGGCTGACAGCTCTGACTGCTCCATGCAGGCTGACAGTTCTGACTGCTCCATGCAGGCTGACAGCTCTGACTGCTTCATGCAGGCTGACAGCACCCTGCAGACTGGCAGATCCTGGCTGACTGGCACTTCTGGCGGATCCTGGCAGACTGGTGGATCCTGGCTGACTGGTGGATCTAACTGATCCTGACAGACTGGCGGCGCTGGGCAGACTGGCGGCGCTGGGCAGACTGGCGGCGCTGGGCAGACTGGCGGCGCTGGGCAAACTGGCGGCGCTGGGAGCACTGGCGGCGCTGGGAGCACTGGCGGCGCTGGGCAGACTGGGAGCACTGGCGGCGCTGGGCAGACTGGGAGCACTGGCGGCGCTGGGCAGACTGGGAGGACTGGTGTGTGGAGGTGGCTCTGGATAGACCGGACCGTGCAGGCGCACTGGAGCTCTTGAGCACCGAGCCTGCCCAAGCTTACCTGGCTCGATGCCCACTCTAGCCCGGCCAATACGAAGGGTTGGTATGTACCGCCCGCACTGGAAACACTGTGCGCTCCATAGCATAACACGGTGTCTGCCCGGTCTCTCTAGCCCACCGGAAAGCACAGGGAGTTTGCGCAGGTTTCCAACCTGGCATAGCCATACTCCCTTCTAGCCACCCCCCAATAGTTTTTTTGGGTTCCTTTACGGGCTTCCTTGTCAACCGTGTTCCCTCGTATCGTCGGCTCCTATCTCCGGCTGCCTCTGCTCTCCTTAGTGCCTCCACCTGTTCCCATGGGAGGCGATCTCTTCCGGCCAATATCTCCTCCCAAGTGTAACAACCTTTACCATCCAACACGTCTTCCCATGTCCATTCTCCGAATAACTCATCCTCCTTTTGCTGCTCCAGCTGTCGCTGCCTGTTTATACCAGCGCCTCTCCGTTTTTTCCGGCATGTCTTCCTTTTCGACTCCATTTGCCTATAGCCCTCTTCGCATTGCTGCAGGGAATCCCAGGCGGGCTCCTGCACTCTCTCTGGGTCGGCCGCCCACCTGTCGATTTCATCCCACGTCGTATACTCCATGCCATTGCTGTCCATAACATCCTCCCTTCGCTGCTCCTGCTGTCGCTGCCTGTAACCACGCCACTCGGTCCGTGTAGGGTGATTCTGTAACGGCGTTCGTCTGTTGTTGAAAGAGAGTCGGACCGAAATGCAGCGTGGTGGTTACTCATGTTCTTTAATGAATGAATGACGATACATGAAATAACTTAAATAAAGAAGAAAACAACAAACGTGAAACCTATACAGCCTATCTGGTGCACACTACACAAAGACAGGAACATATTGACCAAGGCGTGACACAAACAAACCAAGGAAACAAATAGATAACTATTTAATTATATAAATTCACCAAAATCTCTTCCATATGATTACCTACTATATGAAAAGTTTAACACACTCAGGTCAAACCCAATCATATCCTGGGAGAATCCAGTCCTGCAGTTTCCTCAGTATTTTAAATAATGCAATTTGGAATTAAATCTACATGCAAACACAATTTGCATCCATTGACTGGGAACACATCCATAAATCCATTTGCAGATTTGAACTTTTCAGCTACATAAAACAAAGTTTGTGAATTGATTCTGAAGTTTCTAAAGGAAGAAAAATGTGCATTAAAAACATGACATTTAGTGACATTTAACCATGTAGTTATCATGTGCTGATGAATTAGTTTTGTCACTATAATGACGGAGTAGTTAAATCTCTGTGATGACGAATTAGTTTAATCACTAAGATGATGAATTAGTTAACTGTGAATTAGTTAAATCACTTAAATGATGGATTAATTATATCACTATAATGATGGGTTAGTTACATATCTATAATGATGGGTTAGTTATATCACTAT